>NW_026999409.1:600000-891969 GCF_037126465.1 Ornithodoros turicata
ACAGCTACAAATAGCACGACACGCTACAAATTATTACTATCGTAACAAGCTGACGATACAGCTCAGACACAAAGGCGTTATTCAAGTCGCGCCACACCACCGTGACGTAGGATTCTTTGTCACAAATCAAACCAAGGCACAAAACAATACCAATACATGAAAAAAGGTGACAATCGTGGTCTCATTATGACGTAATACCGAACTTGTGCGCGAAGGTAATTCAAAGAAATGAATGTGGCACTTGCTTCCGCAGAGAACACCGTGTACCATGCTAGCAATGCATGCAAAAAAGCGCTCGAGTGCTTGCACATATATTGATGGCAACACCACCTGTGTAGTGTAACATGTTCTTTCAAGCATATTATGCACTCAAACTGTATTTGCCGCCGGGTAAAATGCAGTGTGCTTGATTGAACGTCGGAAGAGCGATCAAGCAACCTGCATCCAGTGCTCGTTTTTGGGCAAAAAAACCTTCATAATGGTCAACTAAATATACAGAATGGACGCCTATTTATTCCTTGATGAAGAGTGACTCACCTGTATGAATTTAGGCCCTGTAACCTTGCCAGTACGGTTGGTACGACCGTAATTGCAAGAAGTTGCCATGATCGCTGCGGCGACTGTTGTGGGTACAGTAAGATGGCGGCCGGTTTCTTCACGCTCGCGCTCCCTATCCGCGATCCAGCCTTTTACAATCGAGATCAGTGGTCTACACCGGAGGGAGAGAGCGAGAGCGGCCGAGAGGACGTGCACTACTGGACGAATTCGCGGGACAGCAGAATACCCATTGCGTGAAGCTCTCGATGAGCGAGGCAGATGAAGGGCGAATAGTTGGGCATCAGAGTCGTGGCCTGGGGTGCCGCAACCGGCACGGGAGCGTGAGCTCATAGGGGTCCCAGGAAGTGATGCTGCGTACCCGTGAGGACTGCCGTGAAAACTGCCGAGGACGCCGGCTAATGCGGGCCGTGGCGCCGGCGGCCGCGACTGACTTTGCTCTGTTGTCGCGGCCGGCTGCGAATGAGCGTCGAGAGGCGGAAGGGAAGTGGCGGGTAGTGAGTGTGCCGGGATCCGTGCACGAGCGCAGGGCGGTCCCCGGGATCCGTCCAAGCGATGGTCGGTTAGAGGATCGTATGACCAGTGACCGGTTGGAGCGTTGCCATGGTCGTCCGAATGGGTACCGTGGAGGGGGGCGGTACGTGAGCGTCGGCGCGTCGGTCGACAGGACAAGGGCAGACGTAATGCTGTCGTCGTGAGCCGGACAGTGAAATGCTGCACGGCTGCAGAGGTGAGCGTGGCCGTGCTGGACGGTGAGGCCGCAGGTAGAAAGGCGCGGGTACGTTAACGGCGAAGTTTGCTGGCGGTGGGTCCATGTATAGAGCGCTGTGGTAGTGCTCGTCGAAGGCGTCGTCAGGAATTTGGGATAGTAAAGAGCCGAATTGCTCCGAACATGGTGTTTCGTTGTTCGGGTCACCAAATGTAGAGGACGATGGTCTTCCTCTACATGAGCCCCGACCGGCCGATGATGGTATGCCACGGAGAGGCGATGACGGTGGCCTATCTCCATGGCCGCGCCGGTGGAACTGAAGGCAGGTGCTTCAGGCGCGTGGCCATCTTCGTCATTGTCCACAGCCCGCTACGTAATCAAATCACTTGTCTCTCACTGTTGTGTCACGTATTTACGTATGCCTGGTGTACGTCGTCGTGTTCGGGGATGCGGAAATGGTTCATCTTCGACGACGAGGGTTTTCTACCACAAGATTCCACAGAACAATGCGCGAAAACGAAAGTGGTTCGAAGCACTCGGCTATGAGACACAGCAGTCGTGTCGTCAGTCGACCAGCGGTCATGTCTCAGTCCATTTTGCTGCCGATGGCTACGAAGATGCCGTAGTTGGCGAAGTGCGAAACGTCTGAAGCAAACTGCCGTTCAGTCACCTGTTATTCTGCTTCGCACTGGTGACGGGATCAACACAACGTCTCAGGTATGTACAGCTGTCACACATGTATAAATTATAATATAGCGATGACGTATACCATTTAGCTTGTGTTATCCTACCTACTGGGCATTGTGAACATGAACATAATTTAATTTTAGGGACATTCCGGTGTTGAAGTGGCGCCAGACTGCTTCGTACTATGTAGAGATCTCATCATTTGGTCATCTTTCGAAAATTTCCCCTTTTGAAATAGTTTTAAAGCTGTTTCATGTCGACTGCAATGATTTCATGAACTTGTGCATGGAGGTCACCGTATCGGATGACACTACTGATGCTACCAGCACATTGTGCACGTCGACAGACACTGTTTGTGAAGTACGCAGTCAAAAAGACTTGTCCAGATCTGCACTGCAAGAATTCAGAACCAAATATACCCAGTGAACTTGAACTTTCCTACTTTGTAGGAAACAACTGTAGTCGAGTTCGACCATGCATACTGCAGCACTGTCTCTCCAACTACTATGAAGTCTGCATGTAAGAAATGTATACAAGATTAGTGCTCAATGTGATCCGCATTTCTTATTACTCTTTTTGTTTGTGTGTGTGTGTGCGTAATCCAGGCACTCGAGTTAACATGACAGAAATAGCTGGAAGCTGGTATGCTAAAAATGATTATCCGAATTCCCAGGAGTGACAGCTTCCTACCTGTGGCTTCGTCTCCCCACCGTGCTTCTACCAGTTACTGCTGTGTGATTGCTCAAGAGGTAGGATAGGGGTGAGTCCTGTATCCAATTGATAATATTTTTGCAATCCGTACATGGACACAAAGACGTAGCTAACACCAGGAGGCAAATAAAGGGAGACAGCCGTGAGATCAATGGAGCCTAGACGAACGGAACAGGCCACGTAGTACCAGTTCCTGCGTGCGCACTGTCCGGCGGACTACGGGAATGTCAGAACCTGACAAAAAGCGCGACACGACTTGTTCGTCCTCGGGGTTCAGAAGGGAAGGTAAGGTAATTCGAGAGCCGAAAATCTTCTGTGATACCGCATTCGGAGAGGCAGAGCAAGGGGAATTTGTGCCGCCATGTGAACTGACGAAAATCAGGCGTCTTCAGACTGGAGACTTCAAGCATTCCATTGAAAGATAGTCGTATGGCGATAAGGGGCTGTTGGAGGAAGTGGCGGATGATTAGCCATTCACAGGTGGAGAGGGAAGATGACGCAGAAGAGGCTCAAGCGCTAGTACTGCTTGAACAGCCGGTAGATCTCCCGAAGCATGGTATTTGTTGGACAATGGCGCGCAGGCCAGTGAACATTATAGCGATTATTCGGCCAAAGGAGTGATCCTCTTTCTCCGGTCGAGCTGGACGGCTTACGTGATCGCAGGGGGCTGCCTTGAGGCGCCGGTTTTCCAGCTGGCTCTGGAGTCCTTGACAGCAGATACAAAGGTCTTTAACGGTCTCGAGAGACGGTGCGTCGGCTGCTTGGTGCTACACGGAAGCCGTGAGAAGTGGGCTTTCTCCAGGGGGAGGACGCCGCGAAGGTAAGCTTTCTGCACTTGACTTACTGTTCAGGACACGTCGTCGGTCGCAGCGACTGCGGCCTTGGCAACTCTACAAGCAATTTATTATAGGTCGCGGTATGCTGTCCACCACAGTTGGCGCACTTCGGCTCTCGTCGGGCCAGACATTGTTTGAAATCATGCGGTCCCGAACACACTCTACATCGCTGGGAGCCTCGGCAATTCCTGGCATAGTGACCGTATTTTCTGGCAGTTAAAGCACTGGACCGGGGGTCAATATACTCCGAGACTGGATAGTAAGTGAAGCCAAGTTGTAGCTTGGCAGGGAGCACGCGGCCAGGCTCAAAAGTGAGAGGGACACTTGACTTAACGATAGCGTTGGCAGAGCCGTCGCTCTCGCGGGAATAGGCCACCTCTCTCTTCACCTCAATAACGCCGCTGGCGCGGAAGAAACCGATGAGCTGTGCATCGCTGTACTTGGCGTGGAACAGCCAACTATTCTGCCCGTGGTGCGAAGGTATGATTGAGGAATGCATGGGAGAACGTCGACTCCAGCAAGTGACCGGAGGGCCACGAGACGGCGCGCAGATTCTTCGGATGACACATGCACAATGAGGGTACCCTGTTTATTGATGCGGTGACGGAGCACCGTCTCTTGTGTTGCCGACAGGATGTCGCGCCCGACGGGGTTGGGGTCCGCGTCCCAGAAAGAGGCCAGAGGGTTCACACAGCGAAAAACGACCGGGATGCCATCAGCACGGCTCTTCTTATACCGTACTATTTGAAACCCATCCTGAGGCACTGTACAGTCATCCACTGGTCTTGGGTCAGAAGACAACCTCCATACGCTGTAGAATGTCGTCCTGCTCGTGAAATGTCGCGCTCATGGTGCCGAGGTCAGTAAGAAGCTCGGTGCGTGAAGTACGCGGTGAGACAGACACAGCATCTTCGCTTGTCGTCCTTCCCACTGGCGAGCGACTTCTCGCCGGCCTGGGTCGTTGCGGACCCTCGTCTCCCTCAGGATGACCAGTGGTCCTCCGCCCCCTCCATTGGTACGGGAGAGAGGGGGAAACGCTCCGCCAATATCCGAGAACTGAGAAGCCGAAAGAAAGGCAAAAAAATGAATTTCGTGAGGAGCAGTAGAGAACACGTCAGATCAGTGCAACTTCGTCGTCGTCGGTACTTATATTGCACAAATCTTACAGGTTTGGAATGCAGAACACAACAACCTGCTCCTTTCACTTCAAGACAAGCCTGTTGACCTCCTTGCAGATGGCAGATGTGATTCTCCTGGTCACTGTGCCAAGTACATGACATACACTTTTATGGAAGCCCATTCAAAGAAAATCGTCTGCTCCGTTCAAGTACAGGTTGGTCAGGTAAGTGTTTGGCACATATTACTCGTATAAGGCCTACCAGCTGCCATAGTTTGATTCTTTCTCTCTTTGTGGAAACCCGTGAATTGCAAAAGGCCTCGAACGCGGGCAGTCTTTGTATAGCGACCGGTCGTGAATTTAACAAACAGCTTCGTCCCACACGATCAGATCTCTGTCACAGTTTCTACACTCAATCACGGAACTTCCCTCTGCTTTACCAGATTTTGAACAGAACTGTAGCATAGCGGCAAAAAGGTCGGAAACCCACTCCCATAGGCAAAGGTACACAAGCTCTCGCAGAAGGCAAGCAATGGCGTGGCTACTGTGGCGCCATCTACTAGCGCCCCAAGCAACTGGCTGCTGTAAACGGTCTATTGAATTGCAACGCCAAATCAGTTGGGAGCGCTGAGAAGTACTGGATAGAGCATCGCGCAATATGAATCCATTGTTGTACGTAAACATTCCAATCCTCTGATATGCGCCTGTACGGAATCATGTAGTTTTCTTAGTTGATATATTTGCTGGCTTGATCTTACAGGTTCGAGGTCTGCTAGGCTTTTCAAGTGCTCCTGAATAAGAAGGTTGTCGTTCCCAAAACGATCACGAAGAATCTTGAGTGCTGTCTCATACGTGCCTGATGTAAGCTGACGCTGACCCTTTGCTGCCTACATGTTGAACTGTAGAGACTAGGTCGAGAACTGGATCCATGGAGCTTCGGTGGCGACGAAATCCAGCCATTTCGTGAGGGAACGCACGTTGTTTTTCGAGCCACCAGTCGAGGCGATGCAAAACCATTCTCTCCATCAGTTTCCCACACAGCTTGTCAGGCTCACCGGCGCGGAAAGGAGGATAGGGCATTTGGGGGCTTGCCTGGTTTCAGGATGGAACAACCAAGGCCTCCTTCCATGTATGTGGTAAGGTTCCTTGTTGCCAAGACGTATTATAGACATGAAGGAGAGCTTGGAGTGACCGCCCGTCAAGGTTTCGTAGGGCGGCATAGTGATTTTATCGGGCCCAGGGGACGAGCTGGCGTTCACAGCTTCAACGCTGCCTTTAGCTCGATTAGTGTGAGGTCGCGGTCCATAAACTTCCGGGGGACGGGGCCAGTCGTGGTGAAGTTCAGCATCAAACTGTGGACAAAACTGCGGTGTAGGGGCGTGGTCGAGGCATCCGCCGGAGTCGTTAGTACCACACAGAAGTCCGTCGCAAGCGTGTTCTCGTCTACACGCTGAACGATAGCCAAGGCCGCGAGAGGATTCTTTTGAGGGGGCGCCTCCTCAGAGATCGGATTGTCCGCCAGATCTTCGTGGCCGGATCAAACGGCGTCCCCGTCGGAGAAGAGAACACATATTGACATGAGAGAACTGATGTTCTGAGGCTGAAACAACATAGAAAGGACAAATATATACAAAGCCTCAAATTGCCTAAGAAATTAACGATGACAGATGGAAGTCACTGAAAGGTTAGCCGACTGTAGGACTCGAACCCACATCTTCTGGGTTGCCGGTCCAGGGCTCGGGTTAGCTGGGTTAGCTAAGCTCAATTAGTAGAGCCCTGGACCGGCAATCCAGAAGAGGTGGGTTCGAGTCTTACAGCTGGGCAACCTTTTCAGTGACTTCCATCTTCCAACATATTGACAGCCCACGGGGCCCACGCCGATAAGACAGCATCGGCGTAACGCCGCTGACGCCACCGCCGGTCATTCAACGTGCTCTACGCCGCCGCCGGAAAAAATGCCCACGGCGCATACCTCTATGCTACACCTCTTGGCTTTACCCTGCGACCATGGAGGTAAGAAACTAAGGAGATGCCTTAAGCGCCTCTCCCAATGCAAGCGAGCGTGCTGTGACCCGCGCATGGCATTGTGGTTAGTTGCCCACACACGTGACCCATAAACGTCACGGCAAGACGTCATAAAACATGGCGTCCTCCATGTCCGCGGCGTATCTTACCCGAAACAGAGACGAGCTGAGGCCGAATAACTTGTTTCCGCTTTGATAACATCTTTGGAGTTAGAAGTTATCACACCCGTTGAAACACAAGATAGATCATCTCAGTGTGGAAGCAATGGATCACTAAATCGCTAGAAGACGTACGTACCTCATTGTGACATTGCTTGGCTTCTCTTCTGTTTTGCTCAACTTTTGCTGCGATTTATCACGCGGCAAATGTTGAAACAACCCATAACCTTCAAAGTATTCTGCGAATGGACTCCTTGAAGGTAAGACGTTTGCTGAAGATGAGGTTTGCTAAACTTCCAAGCCTCCGCGCAGACCGCCATTACGACGAAACATGTGGGGATCACGTGACCGGGCAACTAGATGGGCGTGATATTGCCAGGAGCGACCGCTAGAGGGGTCCCACGGCCTTCCGATCTTGTAGCCATCTCCTTAGTTTCTTACCTCCATGCCTGCGACACTTCAGCTTTGGCAGTCTGTCAAAACGAAACTACAGCCATAATGCTCTCGTCGTCATATGCGACCGAACGCCATCGGCATCAATTCAGAATATGTTTTGAACTTGGAAACGTCTCTTGGCGTGTAGGGTCTAAGACGCAGCCTGGTGAATTAGATGGTTTTACCTGCCCTTCAACTCCTCCGACCGTATAAAAATCTGAACGTCTTTACATTTCTGTAGTGAGGTGCTCCGTCATGCATGTTGTTCCTGAACCCGTGCACGAGATCTGTTACGACAAAGGTAAGCGGCGTGTTTTGTCGAACCAAGAGGTGTACTAGAGTATTTATCCATAGTTGTCTTAACTGCCTTCATGATGTGCCATCATCCCTCTTGCGACTTACTTTGCCGGACAATTAAATGAGAAAGTGGAAAATCAGACTTTGGCTGCCTCAAATTGTGTCACTTATCCAGGGAACACATGGTAGTCTACTAGACGTCCAGACCTGTTCTAACCCTAGACTTTAGGGATAGTGCCCAAACTAGACGTTGACTAGACGTCTAATAGTATTACCATTATTTAGACGTCTAAAATTAGTGATTTACTAGACAGACATTTAGTAATCGACGTCTAACTATAGACGTCTTGTAGCTGGCCTTGTACATACCACATATTAGAAATCATCAAGATTTTGTCTTATTAGGTTTTTAAGAGGTGTGAACACATTCACACATCAGATAGAGTCACTAAATTATAAGAGGTGGTTCTAAGCTTAGCCTTCAGGCTTACAAAACTGAAGTTCAATTGTTACGAAAGATATGCAGGAAACTGAATTACTTGATGGCAGAGTTAACATAATTGTGTTGTTCAAGTTGTCCGTGAACCCGCCTTGGTGGCTGAGTCTGTAGTGTGTTCACCTTCTGATCACCAGATCGCCGGTTCGAACCCGGCCAAAAACACCAGCAACTTAGTGCCAGGATACAAGTTGCTTAGACATGCCATCTTCCGCAAGCGACATTAAATACGGTGTGTTGTGTGGTGAGTTTTCATTGCACATTTAAGGACACTCAGGTGGGCTATCCACAGACCGACTGCTGTGGCACCGCTCATGATCTCAGTTGTCTCGCAATGTAACCCCAATTATTATTAAGTCTTCCATGCTGGTATCTGTCCACAAGAGTCACCACAAGAAATCTAAAAAATGTAGCCAAATGCAGAAAGAGAAGTGGAATTAAGAGGCTCATCCAAAAATAAGTTTCCCGGTATTTGTTATTCAAAGGAAACACTACTAGGACAAACTGAATGGTGTAGTAGTTGGGTCCCGGAACTGCAGACGTTGGTTAATGGAGTGCCGTTCACCTATGCGTCAGGCATTCATGCATGGATGTAATATTGCCGAGTACGTCTGACTATCCTAGTAAGTAAGAGTTATCCTACTTTTCGTTAAAGAAAAAGAGTGCTTTAGGGAATATCCACTGAGAGTAAACACCTGCTTATACAATACACTTTACAGGCATTGAAATGCTGTGTCCTCTATACAGGGTCGTGAAACTCTGCACAATGAACAGTACAGTGGGAGAACAGCTAAACACCACGAAAGAACGTTTGTTTTCTGAAATTCCGAGAATTGTTAGCGGAGACTGGCGGGTCACTAGTACTGCACTCTGATACTAATGGGAATAAATTTCCTTCAGCTTGGTCAACGAAAGTTATGGGGGCCACATTTCCTCGGTAACGTTCGTAAAGAGCAACGAATCAATGCAGCTTGCATTTTCCTTCAATGGTATCAAGACGGTCAAGATGGTTCTTGGAACAATTATTATTAATGAAACGTGGGTACATTATGCAAGTGCTGAGACAAAATACCATAGGAAGTCATGGTGGGTGCCCGGTGAAAGCATTCTGAAGGAGGTCGAATTCGCGTTGTCGTCTGGAAAGGCTATGCCGACAGTGTTTTAGGGCTATCGTTGTGTGCAACTTGTAGATTATCTCACACACACAATCACAGTAAATGCAGATGTACTGATAGATCCTGGGTAAGCTTCAAACTACAATGAAACAAAAGAGCACAGGACTTGGAAGGGTGTAGCGTACCACGTCAACGCTGTCTGCACTAGTCTTCGAAGAGTCGGGATTTGTTACAGAAATTCATCAGGAAATTTGCCAAAGAGAGAAAAAGTACACAAGTGAGCTGGTGCAATGCAGAAGTAGGAAGCATCAGTAGTATAGAAATGTGTCCTATAGCCAAGAGTTTTCTCTAATCCAATTCCAATCCAATTCGAATCCAATTCTAAACCAATTCTAAGCCATAATCCAGTTATAATCCAACACAATCCAGTTCTAAGCCAACACAAGCCAAATCCAAAGCCATCTGATTGGCCGCCATTAGCTCCGCCCACTTCACGTTGATTGGCCCCTGCTAAGCCTACTGATCTTTGATTGGCTGACCGTAGCTCCGCTCCTTTATGCTAATTAATTGGCTTGGCTCCGCCCAGTTCACGCTGAATGGCCCGTGCTAAGCCTACTGATCTTTGATTGGTTGACTGTAGCTCCGCCCCTATGCTAATTACTCGGCTCCACCCACTTCACGCTGATTGATGCATGTGTATCGCTGAGCACGCCCCCGTTATGCTAATTAACCGGCTCCGCTGATTGGTTCATTCTAGGCCTACTGATCACTCTTCCACACTTTCTAAGCCCTCTGATTGGCCGTCCCCTCCGACTGGCCCGCTGAACATAGCCTTCATTAGCGCCTGCCGGATGGCAGCGGCCCCGCTGCGGCTTGATCTCAGATGTTCAAACTTACCTATTTACTGGCTCCACCCACTTCATGCTGATTGGTTCGTTCTAGGCCTACTGATTCAGACGTCTAAGCCTTCTGATCACCCTCCCAGTGCTCTGATTGGCCATGCCCAATGTAAGCCTACCGATTAGCCCTCGCTGGCCCGTTCTAAGCCCACTGACACCAGATGGCGCAACTCTTTACTGGCTCCGCCCACTTTACGCTGATTGGCCCTTCACAACGATTGGTCCATTCTAAGCCTACCGATGGCTGTCCCTCATTGGTCCACGCTAAGCCTACTGAACGGTGATTGGTTTACCTGAATTTGTCGCTCCTAAGCCAGGCAGCAGCTTCAGACAAGACACACGACAATTGTTGATTTCAACCTTTATTTGGTACAACAGCCTCCTGGTCCAGCTGGTTCAGCTGCATCAGAGAGATCTCTCGCGCTCATTGCTCACTCAGCTCCCTCGGTAGATTCCAACTGTTATTGGTTCATCTAACTGCAAGTGGTCTGCTCGTTAGTCCATCTGACTGCAAGTGGCCGCTCACCCAGCTCCTTATTGGTTCTAGTTGTCACAGCTCCCTCATAGGCTCCAACTCCGATTGGTCCATCTAACAGCAAGTGGTCACTCACCCACTGCTATTGATCCATTGAACTGCAAGCCACTCATTACTCACTCACACTCATCTCTAGATGAGATAAATTTAACTGTGGGAGATTGTAACTTTTACCATAAGATAAGTTTAGCGGGGGTCATACTCTGGTAGGCTCCAACTGCTATTGGCCCGTGCTAACCGCATGCCTCCACCCTGCTGCTCATTGGTTCACAACGTTTCTGCTCTGACAGCGCCGAAGAAGGTTCGCTACACATTTAATAGAAATTCTGCTATTGGTCCAGCTGCGTCATAGGGCACGGCTTGGTTCTGCTGTGGCTCGCCCTGATTGGTCCATGCTACTTACCTCGTGGCGCAACTCTTTAATGGCTCTACCCACTTTGCGTTGATTGGTCCATTCTAAGCCTACTGACTTCTAAGCCAGTCCACGCTAAGCCTAGTGATCACTCTACCAGACTTTCTAATTGGCTGCTACCGATTGGCCCTCACTGGCCCATTCTAAGCCCACTGACACTAGATGGCGCAACTCTTCACCAGCTCTGCCTACTTCATGCTGATTGGTCCATTCTAAGCCTACTGACTTCTAAGCCGAACCACGCTAAGCCCACTGATTGTCGCTTCACACCGAAGCCTACCGATGTCGAGCCCTGATTGGTCCACGCTAAGCCTACTGAACAGTGATTGGCTAGCCTGTCACTCCTAAACCACAATGCAGCAGCTTCAGACGAGAGACACGACAATTGTTGATTTCAACCTTTATTTGGTACAGCAGCCTCCTGGTCCAGCTGTGGGTTGGTTCAGCTGCATGAGAGAGATCCCGGTCATCTCTTGCACTCATTGGTCACTCAGCTCCCTCGATAGACACCAACTGCTATCGCTTCATCTAACTACAAGTGGTTGTGCTCATTGGCCCATCGGACTACAAGCCTCTCATTGGTCACTTATGTCTAGAGCTCGCTAACAGGCTCCAACTGCAATTCCACTCATCGCTAAACCCAACTGCTACTCCCTCTAATCTCTAGATGAGATAATATAAGTTTAACTGTGGGATATTTACCATAAGATAGATTTAGCCTGGGGCTGGTAGGCTCCAACTGCTCCATGCCTCCATCCGCGGCTTCTCAGTGGTTCACAATGAAACTTTTTCACATGCTCTGGCCTACACATACAAGAGATGGCGCCGCTTGTCTTTGCAAAGATGGACAGCTGCCATTGCATTGGTGACTCATTTCTATCCAACTGGTTCATACTTCTAGAGAGCCAGCGTTAGAAGGCTTACATGCCGCCGCCTGTTCACATAAACACAGTTGGAAATGAAAAAAAAAAACGTGTTTAGGGTACACATCTCAAAACACACTATACACAAGTAAAGTTGGCTTCCCCGGTTGCATGCGTGCGTTAGGTAAGCCCACCCCATCCGCGGCTGCTCACTGGTTCACAATGAAACTTTTTCACGTGCTCTGACCTACACATACAAGAGATGGCGCCGCTTGTCTTTGCAAAGATGGACAGCTGCCATTGCATTGGTGACTCATTTCTATCCAACTGGGTCATAGTTCTAGAGAACCAGCATTTTGAACAGCTTACATGCCGCCGCCTGTTCACATAGACGCAGTTGGAAATGAAAAAAAAAAACATTTTCAGGGTGCACATCTCAAAACACGCGCTACACAAGTAAAGTTGGCTTCCCCCGGTTGCATGCCTGCATTAGGTGAAGCCCGTTCCATCTGGCTGCTCACTGGTTCACAATGAAACTTTTTCACATGCTCTGCCCTACACATACAAGAGATGGCGTCGCTTGTCTTTTGCAACGATGGACAGCTGCCGTTGCATTGGTGACTCATTTCTATCCAACTGGGTCAGAGTTCTAGAGAGCCAGCGTTCTGAACAGCTTACATGCCGCCGCCTCCCGCTATTCACATATCCACAGTTGGAAATGGGAAAAAAATTTTTTTTCAGGGTACACATCTCAAAACACACTCTACACGAGTAAAGTTGGCTTCCCCCGGTTGCATGCGTGGTTAGGTCAAGCCCACCCCCTGAGAACAAGCTTAGGGTCGTTTAGGATGTGTGTGCTTTGCAGTTCAACCTAAAAATTGTTTCAATCAAGCAGAATGGCAAATGATGCAATGGAGCGCGTTCATTCTTGAGAACGAATTTTGTGACAGAACAAAAAAAAGTTTCAATGTGTAGTAAACAAAGTGCAAAAAAACTCATCGTAATGCTAATCAGGGAAGTCAGCACGCGTTCGAAATAAGCAAGAAGAAGCACATGATCGAGAAAACATCGATAGTTGATGTTGTGCAGAGAAGCTGGTTTGAGAGAAAAACAAGTTGAATGATCAATAAACCCTATAGAGCTTGGGTCCGTTTTTATTTTAGACAGCGCGCATTCAACACACGAAATTAAATAAATCGAGGAGAATGACAATAGCATAGTGGCTCTATGTGGTGAAGCTCAAGACGCAGACGCTCCAATGCTTATTAAACAATGATATGCACGCACGTACTCCAGCTTAAAAAAAGAAGACTCAACACATGCTGAGTATGAAGAAACACAATTTCACATTGCTCCCCTCAGAATATTCCGTTCAAACAAAGCCAGCGTACGCGACACACCCCCGCGTTCGCACGAGCACTACTGTACAGTAAGAAGCACCATTAGAAATATAAATTTAGGATGATCACACAAAAACGCGCTCAATCTTAAAAAGCAGACTCAACCCAAGCTGAGTATGAAGAAACACAATTGCTCTCCCAGAACATTCTGCCAGCGCACGCAACACACCTCGCCCTCCTGGAAGCACCATTAGAAATATAAGCTCAGGACACAACGTTGCATTATGAACAACTTCATCTCGAAAAAAAAAAGAAGATGTGCTCACCTTCGCAGACGGGCACATAGATTCACGAGCACCATGCAGCAATATCTGAAATACGACTTTCCGACGGTGCGTGGGCAGCTCACGCGACTTTAGCCTGCCCATGCAGTTTTAGACAGTGTTCGTTCAACATAAGAAATTATCTAAATCAAGTAGAATGATAGAGCACAGTGATGCTATGTGATGAGGCTCTCACTGACGCCCCACGCTTATTAAACAATGCTACGCGGTGAAGCTTCGCACGTACTCAATGTTAAAAAGAACTCTCAACCCAAGCTGAGTATGAAGAAACACAATTGCTCTCCCAGAACATTATGTGCAAACATAGCCAGCGCACGCAACCTAACTCGCACATGTACCTTCGAGACAGAGCGCAACTGGAAGCACCATTAGAAACATAAATTTAGGATAATCGCACGGCATCGCATTATTAACAAGTTCATCTCATAAAAAAATATGGGCTTACCTTAAGAGCGTCACTGACGGGCACATGGATTCATAAACTAGCGGTACAGCAGGGCGCGAATTTCGGCCGCGTGGACAGCTCACGCGACTTTAGCCTGCCGATGCAGTTTTAGACAGTGTGCGTTCAACACAAGAAATTATCTAAATCAAGCGGAATGACAAAAGCATAGTGATGCTATGTGGTGAGGCTCCAACGCTTATTAAACCGAAATTGGTTGGTGCTATATGCACGCCCGTACTCCACCCAAGCTGAGTATGAAGGAACACAATTTCAGATTTCTCTCCCCGAACATCCCGCGCCTCAGCGTTCCTTCTCTACTGGAAGCACCAATATTAGGATGGTCGCATTATGAACAAGTTCATCAAGAAAATAGGCTCACCTCATCACATCCGTATGGCGCACGTAGATTCTTGTCGCGCAACGCGGCACAGGAGGGCACTATACTTCGGGCGCGTGGACAGCTCACACGATTTTAGCCAGCCTGCGCACACAGGCTCAACATGCGATGACATACCAAAATGTCGCGCGCACCTTCCAGGCACCCGTTACTGTGCCAGCCGCACAGAAAACTAGATAGCCGGAACACAGGCGCATAATATAACCCTCCGGTTCGGGCCATCTGTTTTATATCAATAGTCGCTCGTTTCTGCAAGGTTGCAAATCTGAGAAATTGGGTCACCTTGAAGATGTGTTCGAGCCATCTGTTTTATATCAAAACGCGCTTCATGGCCAAACTCTGCGGCGGACCCTAGCGAAAAAAAAAAAAAGTTGCGTCAAGGTGATGTAAATAGGCCTTCTCCGAGAAACTGGGTCACCTCGTAAATCATGTTTTCCGAGGCCGCGCGTATTAAAACCAGTGATCACACCACGCTATGCGACCACCTGCTCATTGCCGAAACAAGCTTTCAGTAACCAAGAACAAAGGGTTCGCTTATGCAGTTTCCAAGAAGTTCCAAATGTCCTTCGCAGCTAACGGGCGCGCGCTCGGGCGTGATTGTGTAAACAAAATCGCGCCACCCTCCAAGGGCGCATTTGAGTTCCGTCCGACGGTTGGCTGTGGGTCAAGCGCACGACGAGGAAAGTACGTCTCACTATATTGTCTTCAAGATGAGGAGTGTGGAGGTAACAGTTGTTCTCATTTTCAGTTCATTCGGTGTGCGTAGAAACTGAGAAGTCATGTCACCTAAGCCAGTATCATCGTCTAAGCGAGTATAGTTTGTGGAGAGGTTACGACGCTTTCTTAAAGCAATTTTATACCATATCCCAAATGTTCTGCGCGATCAAACAAGTGAGAGCATTATGAAAGAAGAACACCGCTTCACACATCACGGCGCGTGCATGCCGTAATACCATATCTTGTTTCGGCTTGTTCAAACAAGTTCTGGCATTTAGTACTGTGCGTTGTGGTGAGGCGTGGGACACGTCGCGGTAAATGACGCGTATAATGGTGCCGATTTGTTGGAAACACTGAAGAGATTCAAGATTATTCTCCGACATATGTTTCGACATCCTCTCTTCATTGTTTACGCACACGGATATCCACGTATCTCAATAAGGTCCTAAAGGACGTCGGAATACGAAGATATTGTACCTGTAGATATATTCTCAAGCTCTCCTTCTGCTATGCGTGCTGGTCAATCGGCGTAATCAATGTTGTTGTTGTATAATTTACGAAGCGAGCGGCTGGTTTATATTTCCAAGGATTTAGTGAAACAGCACAGGCAAATAAACGTTTATTTGCATAAAAAATATATGAATGATCTCAATCTACGTAAACAATGAAGATTGCGCGCTGTCACTACATATCTCCTCAATGTGGGTAATACGCCGCCGTAGTTCGCGTTCGCGAGTTGGATTTGCTTTATAACATAAAAATATAGTGGTTGCTTCATTCGCGCATTTATTTCATGCGAACTTTATGTCACATAAAAGGCATACTCTTCCCACCAATAATCTCGCTGCTAAAAATCAATAAAGATTATGAATAAATTGTTTACAGTGAACACGGTCGTTCACAACACTTTAGCGAGGACGTCTTCTAACGTGGAGACAACACGTTCCTTTCTCGACGACGAGTAATGTCCAAGCTCGTGCGGTTCTTTTTCCAGTAGTCACGCACCACGGGGATGGAAAACCCGGCATTTATGATTGTCTCGCTGATGGGTTCTCCGTTTCTATATCGCTCCAACAGTTCCAAATTGTATCTCACAAACTGTCTTATTTAATGAGTACTCCGCGCGGGAATAGCTCTCAAAAAGTCACTAAAAACACTCTCTTCTCCGTGTCCATTTAAAAAGTTGTTTAGGCGTTGTAAATCTGCCAGCATGCGTTTGCATACGAACTGATCCATCTCACACGACACACTGAGGCTTCGCACTTTCGTGGTTGTCAAGTCGCTGCTCATCACTTTTCTCATGTCGGCGTTTCCTACAAATCGGCACCATTATACGCGTCATTTACCGCGACGTGTCCCACGCCTCACCACAACGCACATTACTAAATGCCAGAACTTGTTTGAACAAGCCGAACAAGATATGGTATTACGGCATGCACGCGCCGTGATGTGTGAAGCGGTGTTCTTCTTTTCATAATGCTCTCACTTGTTTGATCGCGCAGAACATTTGGGATATGGTATAAAATTGCTTTTAAGAAAGCGTCGTAACCTCTCCACAAACTATACTCGCTTAGACGATGATACTGGCTTAGGTGACATGACTTCTCAGTTTCTACGCACACCAAATGAACTGGAAAATGAGAACAACTGTTACCTCCTCATCTTGAAGACAATATAGTGAGAAGTACTTTCCTCGTCGTGCGCTTGACCCACAGCCGACCGTCGGACGGAACTCAAATGCGCCCTTGGAGGGTGGCGCGATTTTGTTCACACAATCACGCCCGAGCGCGCGCCCGTTAGCTGCGAAGGACATTTGGAACTTCTTGGAAACTGCATAAGCGAACCCTTAGTTCTTGGTTACAGAAAGCTTGTTTCGGCAATGAGCAGGTGGTCGCATAGCGTGTGTGATCACTGGTTTTAATACGCGCGGCTCGGAAAACAGATTTACGAGGTGACCCAGTTTCTCGGAGAAGGCCTATTTACATCACCTTGACGCAACTTTTTTTTTTTTCGCTAGGGTCCCGCCGCAGAGTTTGGCCATGAAGCGCGTTTTGATATAAAACAGATGGCTCGAACACATCTTCAAGGTGACCCAATTTCTCAGATTTGCAACCTTGCAGAAACGAGCGACTATTGATATAAAACAGATGGCCCGAACCGGAGGGTTATATTATGCGCCTGTGTTCCGGCTATCTAGTTTTCTGTGCGGCTGGCACAGTAACGGGTGCCTGGAAGGTGCGCGCGACATTTTGGTATGTCATCACATGTTGAGCCTGTGTGCGCAGGCTGGCTAAAATCGTGTGAGCTGTCCACGCGCCCGAAGTATAGTGCCCTCCTGTGCCGCGTTGCGCGACAAGAATCTACGTGCGCCATACGGATGTGATGAGGTGAGCCTATTTTCTTGATGAACTTGTTCATAATGCGACCATCCTAATATTGGTGCTTCCAGTAGAGAAGGAACGCTGAGGCGCGGGATGTTCGGGGAGAGAGCAATCTGAAATTGTGTTCCTTCATACTCAGCTTGGGTTGAGTACGGGCGTGCATATAGCACCAACCAATTTCGGTTTAATAAGCGTTGGAGCCTCACCACATAGCATCACTATGCTTTTGTCATTCCGCTTGATTTAGATAATTTCTTGTGTTGAACGCACACTGTCTAAAACTGCATCGGCAGGCTAAAGTCGCGTGAGCTGTCCACGCGGCCGAAATTCGCGCCCTGCTGTACCGCTAGTTTATGAATCCATGTGCCCGTCAGTGACGCTCTTAAGGTAAGCCCATATTTTTTTATGAGATGAACTTGTTCATAATGCGATGCCGTGCGATTATCCTAAATTTATGTTTCTAATGGTGCTTCCAGCTGCGCTCTGTCTCGAAGGTACATGTGCGAGTTAGGTTGCGTGCGCTGGCTATGTTTGCACATAATGTTTTGGGAGAGCAATTGTGTTTCTTCATACTCAGCTTGGGTTGAGAGTTCTTTTTAACATTGAGTACGTGCGAAGCTTCACCGCGTAGCATTGTTTAATAAGCGTGGGGCGTCAGTGAGAGCCTCATCACATAGCATCACTGTGCTCTATCATTCTACTTGATTTAGATAATTTCTTATGTTGAACGCACACTGTCTAAAACTGCATGGGCAGGCTAAAGTCGCGTGAGCTGCCCACGCACCGTCGGAAAGTCGTATTTCAGATATTGCTGCATGGTGCTCGTGAATCTATGTGCCCCTCTGCGAAGGTGAGCACATCTTTTTTTTTTTCGAGATGAAGTTGTTCATAATGCAACGTTGTGTCCTGAGCTTATATTTCTAATGGTGCTTCCAGGAGGGCGAGGTGTGTTGCGTGCGCTGGCAGAATGTTCTGGGAGAGCAATTGTGTTTCTTCATACTCAGCTTGGGTTGAGTCTGCTTTTTAAGATTGAGCGCGTTTTTTTGTGATCATCCTAAATTTATATTTCTAATGGTGCTTCTTACTGTACAGTAGTGCTCGTGCGAACGCGGGGGTGTGTCGCGTACGCTGGCTTTGTTTGAACGGAATATTCTGAGGGGAGCAATGTGAAATTGTGTTTCTTCATACTCAGCATGGGTTGAGTCTTCTTTTTTTAAGCTGGAGTACGTGCGTGCATATCATTGTTTAATAAGCGTTGGAGCGTCAGTGCGTCTTGAGCTTCACCACATAGAGCCACTATGCTATTGTCATTCTCCTCGATTTATTTAATTTCGTGTGTTGAATGCGCGCTGTCTAAAATAAAAACGGACCCAAGCTCTATAGGGTTTATTGATCACTCAACTTGTTTTTCTCTCAAGCCAGCTTCTCTGCACAACATCAACTATCGATGTTTTCTCGATCATGTGCTTCTTCTTGCTTATTTCGAACGCGTGCTGGCTTCCCTGATTAGCATTACGATAAGTTTTTTTGCACTTTGTTTACTACACATTGAAACTTTTTTTTGTTCTGTCACAAAATTTGTTCTCAAGAATGAACGCGCTCCATTGCATCATTTGCCATTCTGCTTGATTGAAACAATTTTTAGGTTGAACTGCAAAGCACACACATCCTAAACGACCCTAAGCTTGTTCTCAGGGGGTGGGCTTGACCTAACGCACGCATGCAACCGGGGGAAGCCAACTTTACTCGTGTAGAGTGTGTTTTGAGATGTGTACCCTGAAAAACATTTTTTTTCCCATTTCCAACTGTGGATATGTGAATAGCGGGAGGCGGCGGCATGTAAGCTGTTCAGAACGCTGGCTCTCTAGGACTATGACCCAGTGGATAGAAATGAGTCTTCAAAGCAACGGCAGCTGTCCATCGTTGCAAAAGACAAGCGACGCCATCTCTTGTATGTGTAGGGCAGAGCATGTGAAAAAGTTTCATTGTGAACCAATGAGCAGCCAGATGGAACGGGCTTCACCTAACGCAGGCATGCAACCGGGGGAAGCCAACTTTACTTGTGTAGAGCGTGTTTTGAGATGTGCACCCTGAAAATGTTTTTTTTTTTCATTTCCAACTGCGTCTATGTGAACAGGCGGCGGCATGTAAGCTGTTCAAAACGCTGACTCTCTAGAACTATGACCCAGTTGGATAGAAATGAGTCACCAATGCAATGGCAGCTGTCTTTCGCTTGTCTTGGCAAAGACAAGCGGCGCCATCTCTTGTATGTGTAGGTCAGAGCATGTGAAAAAGTTTCATTGTGAACCAGTAAGCAGCCGCGGATGGGGTGGGCTTCACCTAACGCACGCATGCAACCGGGGGGAAGCCAACTTTACTTGTGTATAGTGTGTTTTGAGATGTGTACCCTAAACACGTTTTTTTTTCATTTCCAACTGTGTTTATGTGAACAGGCGGCGGCATGTAAGCCTTCTAACGCTGGCTCTGTAGAAGTATGAACCAGTTGGATAGAAATGAGTCACCAATACAATGGCAGCTGTCCATCTTTGCAAAGACAAGCGGCGCCATCTCTTGTATGTGTAGGCCAGAGCATGTGAAAAAGTTTCATTGTGAACCAGTGAGCAGCCGTGGATGGAGGCATGGAGCAGTTGGAGCCTACCAGCTCCAGGCTAAATCTGTCTTATGGTAAATATCCCACAGTTAAACTTATATTATCTCATCTAGAGATTAGAGGGAGTAGCAGTTGGGTCTAGCGATGAGTGGAATTGCAGTTGGAGCCTGTTAGCGAGCTCTAGACATAAGTGACCAATGAGAGGCTTGTAGTCAGATGGGCCAATGAGCACAACCACTTGTAGTTAGATGAAGCGATAGCAGTTGGTGTCTATCGAGGGAGCTGAGTGACCAATGAGCGCAAGAGATGACCAGGATCTCTCTCATGCAGATGCTCTCTCACAACCAACCCACAGCTGGACCAGGAGGCTGCTGTACCAAATAAAGGTTGAAATCAACAATTGTCGTGTCTCTCGTCTGAAGCTGCTGCATTGTGGTTTAGGAGCGACAGGCTAGCCAATCACTGTTCAGTAGGCTTAGCGTGGACCAATCAGGGCTCGACATCGGTAGGCTTCGGTGTGAAGGGACAATCAGTGGGCTTAGCGTGGTTCGGCTTAGAAGTCAGTAGGCTTGGAATGGACCAATCATCATGAAGTAGGCAGAGCTGGTGAAGAGTTGCGCCATCTGGTGTCAGTGGGCTTAGAATGGGCCAGTGAGGGCCAATCGGTAGCAGCCAATTAGAAAGTCTGGTAGAGTAATCACTAGGCTTAGCGTGGACAGGCTTAGAAGTCAGTAGGCTTAGAATGGACCAATCAACGCGAAGTGGGTAGAGCCATTAAAGAGTTGCGCCACGAGGTAAGTAGCATGGACCAATCAGGGCGAGCCACAGCAGAACCAAGCCATGCCCTATGACGCAGCTGGACCAATAGCATAATTTCTATTAAATGTGTAGCGAACCTTCTTCGGCGCTGTCAGAGCAGAAACGTTGTGAACCAATGAGCAGCAGGGTGGAGGCATGCGGTTAGCACGGGCCAATAGCAGTTGGAGCCTACCAGCGTATGACCCCCGCTAAACTTATCTTATGGTAAAAGTTGCAATCTCCCACAGTTAAATTTATCTCATCTAGAGATGAGTGTGAGTGAGCAATGAGTGGCTTGCAGTTCAATGGATCAATAGAAGTGGGTGAGTGACCACTTGCTGTTAGATGGACCAATCGGAGTTGGATCCTATGAGGGAGCTGTGACCAACTAGAACCAATAAGGAGCTAGGTGAGCGGCCACTTGCAGTCAGTAACAGTTGGAATCTACCGAGGGAGCTGAGTGAGCAATGAGCGCGAGAGACCTCTCTGGTGCAGCTGAACCAGCTGGATCAGGAGGCTGTTGTACCAAATAAAGGTTGAAATCAACAATTGTCGTGTGTCTTGTCTGAAGCTGCTGCCTGACTTAGGAGCGACAAATTCAGGTAAACCAATCACCGTTCAGTAGGCTTGGCGTGGACCAATGAGGGACAGCCATCGGTAGGCTTAGAATGGACCAATCGTTGTGAAGGGCCAATCAGCGTAAAGTGGGCGGAGCCAGTAAAGAGTTGCGCCATCTGGTGTCAGTGGGCTTAGAACGGGCCAGCGAGGGCTAATCGGTAGGCTTACATTGGGGATGGTCAATCAGAGCGCTGGGAGGGTGATCAGTAGGCTTAGACGTCTGAATCAGTAGGCCTAGAACGAACCACTCAGCATGAAGTGGGTGGAGCCAGTAAATAGGTAAGTTTGAACATCTGAGATAAAGCCGCAGCGGGGCCGCTGCCATCTGGCAGGCGCTAATGAAGGCTATGTTCAGCGGGCCAATCGGAGGGGACGGCCAATCAGAGGGCTTAGAAAGTGTGGGAGAGTGATCAGTAGGCCTAGAATGGACCAATCAGCAGAGCCGGTTAATTAACATAACGGGGGCGTACTCAGCGATATGCATGCACCAATCAGCGTGAAGTGGGTGGAGCCGAGTAATTAGCATAAAGGGGCAGAGCTACAGTGAACCAATCAATGGTCAGTGGGCTTAGCACGGGCCATTCAGCGTGAACTGCGCGGAGCCAAGCCAATTAATTAGCATAAAGGAGCGGAGCTACGGTCAGCCAATCAAAGATCAGTAGGCTTAGCAGGGGCCAATCAACGTGAAGTGGGCGGACCTAATGGCGGCCAATCAGATGGCTTTGGATTTGGCTTGTGTTGGCTTAGAACTGGATTGTGTTGGATTATAACTGGATTATGGCTTAGAATTGGATTGGAATTGGATTGGAATTGGATTAGAGAAAACTCTTGGCTATAGGACACATTTCTATACTACTAGCATCACCTTGAGCATGAGGAGAATGAAGTATACAGGAGACACACAAACGTGACTTTCCTTTTCGTGAGCTTCCTGTATACTTCATTCTCGTCATGCTCAATGTGATGATTCCTACTTCAATGAAAATTTGCTGTTCCATCTTCCTCTCAAAGCGCCCCTCGGCAGTCACCAATTGGCAAGTGATCATGAAACACAAATTGACCAGGTGAAATGCAAAGTGAATGCCTCACTTTGTAAACAGGACATAGCATGGCACAGATAACACAGTATTGAATAGTTGATATTACAGTACCAAAAATGTTTGGCTAAATAAAGTGACTATATTAGGCAGTAACGTTGAGCTCTAATCTGTACATAAATTGTTTCTATGTCATGCTATAGATTTATTAATTTGTTCACAGCAGAGGAACTTTTGTTGGGTGATCCTCATACATGAAGGAAATTCCTTATTCTGTTACTTTCCATCACACATGTGTGATGCAGCAAGTACAATCTGTTTGCAAATGATCATACTGAGGTAATAAAACTGGACTCTGTAACAACTTTCAGAAACTATGCACAAATGGACCACATTAACTTTGTCCAATTAAATTATGACCAAATGGATAGTATGTAGTCTTTCATGCTATGTGAGTTGTATACCCATATATTGTCACAAAAGATCAGTCAGATGAAGGCAGTCTGACTGAGGTACGTAGATAATTTAAATAATGTTCATACATATGATGATCCAAGTTTTTTTTTTTTTTTTGCTCACTGGCATACATATATAATAGCATCCACAACTAGAAGACATTACCAGAATCTAAGTGCTGTGAAGTAATATTTTATTTTACTGAATATATATCTTTTTTCTTAACGAAAGCCCGCATTTGTTCGGGGCAATGTTTCTTGAACTAGCGTTCCTGATGGCGTTACCGTTGCTGGTAAATGTAAATCTTGTACGTTAACAAGCGCAGAAAGTTAGGCTAGTTGGTGAGACAGCATACTGCAGATGTTGGGACGCGGAAGACAGGGACTGAAGGAAGCACACAAACACAAGACGCTTGTGTTTGTGTGCTTCCTTCAGTCCCTGTCTTCCGCGTCCCAACATCTGCAGTCTTGTACGTTAGTAACTCCCCTGCAGAATACTACGCCACATCAACTTAAATAAATCAGCAACTAAATTGTCGAATCACTTACATATCAATAAAAAAGTCGACGACTCTGACGAATCGTTCAGCGCAGCACTATAAACCATTGCTTCATAAACACAGAAGCACGTTGCACGTACTGTGGGCAGCAGATGGCAGATGTTTGTTTACTGCACATGACATTTTCCGACAAGCTGCGCAGCTGCAGCAGTAAATGGAGTCTGACGTTACTCAGGGATTTCAGGACCCTTCAAAAAATCTTGAAACTGCCCATGGTATCTCTTTGAAACACCACTGAACAGGCATTACGGTACATATTAGGCACACCTGCAGCTCAGTAGCAAAGGCACTGATAAAATGTTTGCAAAAAGAACAGCGATTTTCAACACACACAGCACCAAAATACGACACTCGTCACTCGTCGCTGCAACGATGATGGCGATGGCATAATGATGATGATGTTGGTGTCACTTCCGCTGGATTGGCATATGTGTTATTTAACATTTAACCTCCGCCACCCAATTATAATGAATGGCCACGGCAATTAAAGAATATTACAAAAAATGAGTACTCAATAAGCGAGATCTAAAGCAATGTCAATGATGTCTGCCCGTCTACGCAATCACCATCCATCATCCATCCATCCAACCAGTTCGAACCTGTTCATTTTCATCCGTTGAAACTTCAAACTTTCCGGACGCGCAACGCAGTTGGGTCTTGGCGGCTGCACTCCAGTGGTTGTTATACGAACATCTTTCTAAGTTCCAATCTCCCGCACGTTGTGTCTTGCAATTTTGAGCATAGCGGGAACGTACGCCGTGCTGTCCAGTGATAAAAACTGTTGAGCGCAGCGGAGCTCCCAGAGTACACTGTGGTGGACAGCGTTTCTTTGTTCTCTGGCTTTCAAGTTTAAGGGGTGAGTTCACTCTTCATTAAAAGTATGTGCCTGTTTCTGTGTGCCAAATCGCATGTAGTAGAGATGCGTGTCATAATATCGGAATCGTTTCCTTTATCTATTTAGGCTTCGTATTACCGATTGAAGCACATTGGAAGTGTGGGTTAGCCTGACTGCGCTTGCATTCAAAGTAGTGATTAACGTTGTATGTTCGGCACTACAATGTTCCAGTAAGTGCCTTGGTTCGTCTTGGTGCTAAAACAAATACGGTATCACTAATTAACCATCGAGATTCACGAGTTTTCGATGACTGTTGAAGTCTTGAGTAAACGAAAGTCGACACTTACGGTTTTCAGGGCGGACACGCCGGAACATAAATGCTGGTTAGTTCATTGTCATGTCAGCCCGACTGCGGTTGTTGCATCTTTCGCTGGTAGTGAAACCACACACCGAAACTTTTGCGCAAGTGCTTTTGTTTGCATATCATGGTTTCATAGAAACTGCATTTTTCTTTTTATAGGTGTTTGGACTACCTTGCATCGGTTGATATAAAAATAGTGGTAACCTACCCTACGAAACATCTACTTGCACATAAGCTTAACAGTTCCCTGTGAGATAGGGGAAGCAGTTGTCTCTGACGTGTGACTGTGTTGCCCTCCAATGTTTCCGATGTTCGATGTGCCCCCTAATCTTACTCTAGATGGAGCCTCTTTCAATTTTGGTAAACAAAGTATTGCAAATACAGTTGGTGGAAGGCTCTAACTGCTCTCCATTTACATGGTTGTTGGGTGGTTAACGAAATCGAACTTTTTTTTCAGATGCTGTGAAAGTCAGTCGGGAAGTGCGATGTAGAAGAAAGGACTGCCAGAAGCTTGCTAAAGAACCGCACAACATGTATGGGAAGCAGACAAAATATTCATCAAACGTTACAAAACTAGTATTTCTGTGCTTAGTCGTTTTGAAACATCTTTGGTATTGTATGGAGAACAACGTGACTATGTCATTCCGTCTTACTTCACCCGAACAGCTATCTGGCAGTAGTGCAAGATTTGAGCTCCTAAAGGGTTTATTCACTGAAGTCACCTCAGCGCCATACTATAGGTCACTCAATGTTACGTCCTTGCATTTGTTCGCTGCATTATGCTTTTTAGGTTACTATTAACACCGAAAACATGGAAATTGCTTGGATATTCTACAAATCACAGAGCGACAAGTTTGAAACACCAGATATACGGTGAGTATAATATGGGTAACAGCTTGGCTGAGATCTACAACATGGTGGCCGATGGCAGCAAATATGCCTGCTAGCGACAGTGGCTGTCTCCTGTGGATGACGTCATGTGGATAAATCTTATAATATTTGATGTGGTGATACAGCTCTTGCTTTGTATTGTCTTTTATAATATACACAGTGTTTATATTTATCCTGTACAAAATTTTTGCACCAAAGTTATGAGAGCAGCATAGTTGTTGTTTTAGCGTAATGCAGTGATTGAAGTGCTGCGCCAATCATGGAGTGCTTCGCAGTCGCCTGCTCGACCAAGTAAGGTCGTGCATCACGAGAAAACACATTCATGTACATTGATGTCACATTGATGTACTTTCACCAGGTGTCTTTCACAGCGACGGCTGTTACATCCTCGTTTCCCTGAGATCCTGGCAGCGTCCACATCAGGTAGTCACGCACAAACAGATTTTCAGTTGTTGCTGCAATTCGTGTTGTGTAGCTGTAACAGTCCTGTGATTTTTGTATGTGCAGCTTATTTTCTTTATGTGTCTCTCAGATCAGTGTTGATACAGTTTTTGCTCTTATGTGGCCAGACAAGTATCCCGTGAAAGAGTGTGCATAGCCACTAAACAAACTAGTTAGAACTAGCAGGCTACATAATGCTTTCTGACATGTTTTGTTCTATTTTCCAGCCACAGTGAGTCATTGGAGGCAGTGCTGCAGCACCAACCATCACTCATTGGAAAAAAGGAATGAGGTGGCCTTCAACACCCTGCTTCCAGTTCAACACTCATCAGTCAAAACACAAGATGTCTGCTTGGCAGCAAAGTCAATCCAGTTTTAGACTGAGTTTTGTACCATAGACTTCGTGTGTGGTGTACTGTGAATAAATGTTCATGCTGAGATCCATGTTGCTATCAATTATATCACATTTCTGCATGAATGCATGCCAGGCCGGTAGCAGGACTAGTCATGGTCTAAAGTACGTCTAAGGGTTGCTAAAGTAAGGTACAGGAAATGTATAACCCTAGACCTGTCGCCTGAATAGAGGGATAAAATTGATCTAGCTGTAGACTTCATGTCTAATACATGGTTAAGTGTCTGACCCTGTTCCAGACATCAGGTCAAAAGAATGTCTAAATCTCGGCTAGGTACATAGACATGGGATGTCTAGGGCTAGATGGCTAGGTGGCGTAACGTTAGACGTGTTATTTGACGTCTGTTGGACGGATACTTGACATTTGGTCTAGTGCCTAGACATTCTATCGATATTCCTTATCTCTTTTTTAGACGTCATTTAGACGTCTACTAGCCCATCATGTGCTTCCTGGGTTGTCACTGTTGCTGCATGTACACTGAATATTTGTAGTATATCGGTTTTCATACCTGTTAGTGTGGATCAACTTTCTGTACTTGGAAAAGAAATCAATCAAGCAGAGGGGTGTTTTCACTGTTTTAGCTTCCTTCTTCATGCACCTTCCTTTCTGTTAAACGAGTTTGCAGAGACAGTGTCTTCATTTGCAGCCAGACTGTCTCACATTGTTACAATAAACCTTTCAATTTATTGCTCATTGTCACTTGCTAATTTTCTAGCATATTTCAGTCTTTTCTGCTTCCTCGTGCAACAGTTTATCTTGAATCGGCATTCCGGCCTTCCTTTGGTAGGCGTCACCATTTGAAAGTTGGGTTCACCTAACACTTCCTTGTACTGGGGGCAAGCCCACTTCAAGGAACGTCTATTGTTGCTTATTTGGGCTATGAAGGAAAATAAATATACACAGTCCAGTCTTGTAGTAGTGCGAACACAATAAGTGAAGCGATATTGTTAACTTGTCACCACAAAGCACAGTCAATCGCAGGCGAAAAACGCTGGCGGGGGGGTGAAGACGATGTGTCGGCTTTCCTGTGTTCTTGGGGACACAGAGGGTGGGTAATAAATTCTGTGTTTGGGGTCCTGTCAAGTGTGCCGTCGTACGTGGGGGGATAGATAATTAACATAAACAGGCGGGTAACTAGACATGTGTAAGACTATAATAGCCCGGTACTGCTCTACGTTTATTTGTATCTTCACCTGATTAAGTGCAGGTTCTGCACGAAAGCTTGTGTATATTAAAGTTTTATTTCATAGAGTGCTTCATTCGCTGGCCCTATTGTGTTGTTCAGTTATACGTCTGTATATTTTGCGTAACTTTTCGAGACATTTATTTGTGTTGCGGGAAAGCCAACTTTATCCTGACATCATAGACTTTGTTTAGTGGTAAGTTAAGTTAGATTACTGCGGCTGCGGCAGCTTGCCTCGCCCTCCCAACTTTATCGAAGCGGCTTTGGGGGCAAGGCAAGCTACCATGGCCCTATTAATTTAACCTAACTTCACTAAACTAACCTAAGACATCATAGACTTTGTTTACTTATCAGTTAGGTTAGATTAGTGCGTCTGTGGCAGCTTGCCTCGCTCTCCCAACTTCATTATCGAAGCGGATTTGGGGGCAACGCAAGCTGTCATGGCCCAATTAACCTAACTTAACTTCACTAAACTAACCCAAGACATCATCAACTTGGTTAGTTTAGTGATAAGTTAAATTAATGGTGCCATATGCCACCCTTACCCCTCGAAATCCGTTTCAAATGGCGAAAAAAAAAACAGCAAAAATCACGCTAAACAGCGAAGAAAGGAAGAGTTCAGCAACGTTCGGCGTCCCTTGAAGTGAGCTTTCCCGCAATACACGGGTGTCTCAGGTGAAGCCAACTTTCAAATGGTGAGGCCTACCAAAGGAATGCCCTTGAAGGCCGTTACTTCATCGCGATCTCATGTAAGTTTTCACTAAGGATACCCTATAGGCTCCGTGCGCTAAGAGGGCGCGGCGAAAATTTGACACGCGCGCCACTTGTGCAGCAAATCGGTATGACTGAACTGAGCGCTGGCTGCTGTTGTGTGTTGCGCGCGCAGTGGCGAACGCAGCAGATAGCATCAAGCTCAGATGCGACTTGCGACCTCCTAAAGAAGCAAGGTTTTTCTTTTTTTGATGTACAACGGAACAGCTGTAGAGCAAGGAAGGCTTTATGAGTCTGGACACGTTTCTGAAGTAAGGAGATGTCTTCGAACAACCGATAGGGGAGAGTGCGGTAATAGCAACATGCCTTTTCCGAACTAGTCTTCCCGTTTCGGCTTCATGCATATCTCAGACGTAGGTTTTGTGCTGCGAATGTCGAAAAACACACCCCGAATTATTACTATATTATTATTATTACTATTATTCTTATTATTATTATTTTTTTTTTTCAATTTCGGCATATTCCGAAAAAGCGGACCGCTACGCGGACCTAAGTGTATGCTCAATACCCTTGCATTTATTACAACAAAAAATAGGTTTACCTTCTTTGCCTGTATTGTACTGACTGCACTCTTATTTCGGTGACGCCATTTCAGCGCCAAAATAGTAGGCCTTTTTTAACGCTGACTGGTAATGCACTAATCTGTGACGCCATTTCAGCGCCAAAATAGTAGGCCTCTTTTAACGCTGAGTGTCAGCGTCACATAGGTGACGCAAAATTCTGTGGCGCCTTTCAGCGTCCTAATGATATCGATTTTTTAACGCCGCTTCACAGAGACGCCGCAAAATGTGACGCCACATAGGCCTCTCTGGACTCTCGCGTTTTTAACGCAGACATTGCGTCACGCGTATACCCCCTGATAGCCTGCTTCTCCGCGCTGTACCCGGCGCTCCGCCCGCCTTGCCGGCTGCGTCAGTGCTATTGGGGAAGGAGAAGTATGCAATTTTCCCCACACAGTAGAAGCTTTAAGTTCTGTGTGATTGGCATGATCACATTCATGCACGAATTACTGCAAGAAACTGCATGTCTGTATTGTGCATGTCGGAGGGCGTTACACTTCGCGGCCTGTTGGAAGGCGCATATCCTTCTATAGGGAGAGCTCCATACTGGACTGTGGTACATTCAAACCATAACGGAGTGAAGCTTAAAGAAATTCTAGATAGCACGCGAATGAATGCAGACCTGCTACTACCAGAACACATGTAAATATAGAGCGAAAGATTTATTTCCAAAAGCTCTTGTACCTTATACAAAACCAACTGAGACTAACAGCCGTTCTTGCTGTGCTTAACATTTTGCAGCTACATTTAACACAATTTACGGTCACTGAAAAAGGCAACCTTGTTCTTTCTTTTCATGTGCGTATTGAGGCGGCCACAAGTGCTTGAACATCGTAACTAATAAATTAAGAGTTATAGGTAAAGAACAGTCGTAGATCAGGTCAACTACCTTACGTAATTTAGCCGTCATCCATCCTTTCTGGAATGGCGAAATAGGGAGCAGGATAGTTTGCAGTAGCCCAAGAAGTTTTCCGTACGCCGATGGGTACGATAGGTCTTTTACGTAGTACACCGCCAGACACAGGACCAATGCAGCTTCCAACGCTTGTGTATTGGCTCAGGCAGATCCTTTCTACGTTACTTGGTCCACAGACGACACAATGTTGTTCTGTCCAGACGATGCAAGGACCAAGGTAATTCTCCGTACCCACAACAGTCTGTCTCTCAGCCTACAAGGAGAAATGTAAAAACTGTAGCTATAGGTTACGCATAATCACTGGGCTCTAAAGAGGCCTCTTTAGTGACCGCAATGCAGTAAACTCAAACGCGCACTGCCAAAAACACACCCGTTTGCACCGTATTCCACCGGACAGTTGGAATGATTTATGAAGTGCAATGATGTCCAGTCACGTGGACAAGAATAGCTAGTGCCCAAATAAGGTATAAAAATATTGCTCTTACGTATCATGCCCTTTCCGGCAGTGTAGTAGCTTTTCACTGTGATATCTAGAAGGTGGAAACCACGACAAAGAAGGCAATGTCTTGCCTGCTGTATCAGACGGCTGTTCGAACTCCGAGGCTCCAGAAACGTATCGATATCGGTATAAGATGTTGTGGGTACTGCGGACACCAGCTTTGCAGCATCTCTCTCCAGCAAACCTCTCTCCATCGAAGAGAATGAGGTTCCAAACCGTAGCTCAGCTTCAATTTCTAGCTGTAATGAAAGTTACTCGTGTTGTATACAATGATACTGCCGCACCAGCAGCCTGGCTCTGCTTACCACCTTCTCATTCAGGAAGTGTGAAGGCATCAAGGAAAGGGCGACGTTCTTTCTGCGTCTAAGCGTCTTCTGCAGCAAGTGCCTTATTCTTGTGAGGTCAAAGCTGAATGGTGCACAAGCCTCCAAAAGCTGTACCGAGTTGTTTAATGATGAGGAACACAACAAAGTATTAAAAAGCAATCGAGCTTACTTTGAGCTCTCCCATCAGGTTATCCACCGACTCGTTACCGACCGGCTCTGCCTCGATCGGACTTTCTTCCCGAGTCTTCTTCTTTTTACGATGGAAAGCATTGCGGCGGCTGTTCGTTAGCCTCTTCACAAAGGCAGTCTGTAATCATCAAGAAGTTGACTAGACATAATCAATGTGAAAGAAATTTGGCACTCATACCCAGAGTTGCTTAGTTTGCTTTCCTCGCTTTGTCCGGACCTTGCCGTGCTCCCAAGGAAGATCAGAAACATTTCCTGCCAGGCAGGAGACAGACGAAAACCACTATGCCGTCGGACGCCTTGCTAATCGCTCAATCTGGTGCGTGATGTTTTGTTCTATTTATCATCTAGATCTGTCACACCCTTTCCCCCTTCGCAGTGCCCAGCGTCACTTCTAAGGCGTCCCAGTAGCAGCGACACGCGTCACAGGCCGATCTTGCGTTGAGCCCCTTGCTAACAGGGTATACCCGAACTTGTGACGCCGGCCTTGATCCCGAGTTCGGCGTCTTATGGCATGAAAGACAAGGTAAATATAAATGGTAGCGAAGGCGGCAAAAAATACGAAATCTATGTTAGCAACCCTGCGCCTTTCATGATACACATGCGAGCGTGGTTGTTGAGGGGCAAACTACGAAGGTAAACAAAAATAATTTAATCGGAGGCGCGAATAATGTCTGTCCTAATACAATATGCATGTTTTTAATGAGCAATTCGCGCGGTCTGGCAGTAATACGTAAGATTATAGACAGAACCGAGTACTCTTCCGGTTCCTGTCGCTCTCCATGTTGTTAGCTATGAGTTTGCTGTACGTTGGCTGTGCACTTTGTGACTGTTCATAGCCGTTTTCTTCTTGATCGTCGTCTTTTCAATTTGAAACCACCAAGTCAAACTTGGGACATTCCTCGGAGTAATGCCACATTTCAGGACAGTAGCCAGCTATTGCTTTATTTGAGTGTCAAGAATGTGGACAGTACTGACTTTGGAGGTGTCGGTTCCTTTTCCTGCTTTTGCGACGTTTGTGGGTGCGTGTGAGGAAGCCTTCAAAGCAAACGTTAAGACATTCACACCTCCCAAGGGGTCAGGTCCAAGCTGTGTGAAGCGTTGGACACACTTGTGCCAAAGACATTGAGTTTGTGTTTTTCGTCCGTGTATGATGATCTATTTCACTTTTTTTCTGAGGGTACGACTGTTTTGGTTTGCACGAGAAAGGAATGAGGAAGTACGAAGTACTACGTTACGTCAGACGGCACTGCAGCAGGCAGCGAGACTAAGTTCGTAATCTCTGCACGTTGTTGTAATGTAACCAGAAGTTTTCTTTCCATGCAAAGGAATATGCATGGTTCTGTTGTTTATCCAGTGCTTTCAGTTGTAACCTAGATTACACATGATCTCTTGTAATTCTTTCATTCCTGTGAAGCATACGATTTTTCAAAGTGCACTTTTGCACATAGCTCCTTACTGTGTTATTTGTATTTTGACAGCCATGCAGAGTTCAGTAGTCTGTGCCAATTATTTATATGTTTAGTGTTTGTACACCTGTGTACATAGATACCTAGCATACATTTTCTATTTTAAATCTTCAGCAGTTTGCCTATTATTTGATACGTATTAAGTGTATACCTGTGTACATAGATCCCTAGCACGTAATTTTATATTTTGAATCTTGCGCTGAGTTCAGTAGTTGTGTGCAAGTATATAGCTGCAGTTTTGTGCAGGTCTTAGCACCTTGTGCAGCTTGCAAATCTACACCACATGGCAAAATGTGCGCAAAATAGCAGAAGCACAGAACATTGTCGGAGGCTTGAGACAAGTTGACTCTCCCACCTGCTGCCACTGTGGTGCTCTTGAGGATCTGGAGCATATTCTTCTTCATTGCCCTCACTACCAACCTTCCCGAACCACACTCTCCGAGCCTCTTCGTCAGCTGGACCATCGCCCTTTCTCCCTATCGAAATTGCTTGGTCCCTGGCCCAATCCAGCCCAGCAACGCTCTGCGCTCAAAGCTCTTCTGACATTTCTGGACACCATCAGTCTTCGATCGTTATTGTGACGGGGCTCGTTATTTTATTCCCCACATTCCCAATAGCAATGGGGTAGAGTATCGCCTGTGGCGATGAACCTCTCCATTCTCCAAAGCCAAAATAAAGTTGTTGTATAGTACAGGCTTGCGTAACGTTTACACTCTTTGCAATGGCCAGTCACTTCGACTTATTACTTATACTTTCTACCTTAGTCTAGTCTTGTAATTGTATAATACTTCTGACTTGAAATTGAGAGTTTGCATTTGTGGTGGGACGCCTCGACAAATGGCCGCCCTTGAAGACGTGGTGGCCAATGCAAGCTTCGCTACCATCTATATTTACCTTGTGAAAGACACTGAAAATGGCGTCAAACTCCGCTTTAGGCGTCTCTGGATTTAGAGTGTATAAACAGCATTGTTCATTTAGTATTAAACTTTTGCTAGTTGGTTGCTTCCTTCACTCACAAAATAGCCATTACTTCGCGTGCAATTAAATCGACGCTCGCATTCGGACATCCCGTCTGTTCCGACGGAACATACTCGTAGCTGCAGAAAAGAATCCGATTTTTAATAAACCATACAATGTGGATAAACACACCCTGAATTGGCATGAAAGTAAATTGCGAAAACCACAAACCCATGAATGGACACTGCGAGTATAAAGCGGGAACGGTGCTGCACTGGCGATATTCCTCAAACTGCGTGGATTTGCGTCTGTCACCAATTTGCCACAGGGGGGGGGGGGGGTATCAATCCCAATCTCGGAAGGAACTAAGAGAAACCTTATTGTTTTCAGCACCAGATATTTTCTGCAACGATGGAACTGGTGTGCAAACATTATGCACAGCAGCTGACGTCTGTACGGAAGTTTTACTTCGATACTTTTGATACAACGTAGTAAAATAAATGATATGCAGACTGCAGAAATGAAAACGTTCACATTTACTGTAGAACAAGACGCATGTTTCACAGGAGTAGAATTTGCGGGGTAGATCATACTTCGTTGTCGCGCCAAATGACGTGTATCCAGCGTTGGCTGCGGCCACGCTTGTACAGCCGAACAGGGAAATGATAAAACCTCATACTTCCCTTGGTTCTTTGAGATGCTAAGACGCAGCAATACGAGCCATTCGGATTATGGATACCCAAACGTACTGGTCATTGCAAAAGTCGAAAAAAAAATCAACAGCAGCTACATACGGCAGGAAGGAGAGAGCGGATTCGTCTTCAGTGCCGTTTCGCACCTCCTCGCCGCTTGGGTGGCTTGGGGCGCTGTGTTCGCCTCCTCGAAACACTAGCGCACGGAGCCTAGAAAAGTGACTAACCTTTCCATTCCGAGGCCTTCCAAAAGCGATATTCACTGAAGTCCTTTTGTGGTTTCGATAAAGAGCTTGGTCTGAGTCATTATTCTTCTGCTACTGATGATTATTGTTTGTTTCTTGCAAACATACAAGGTGTTTGTTTTTATTCGCTACAGACTTTTTATTAAAAACTACTAAAGCAAAATAGATGCCGTTTTTTCAGTTGAGTTATATGGCCAGGCGAACATTCGCTCAAGAAAATCATGCAACTATATGATCACTAATTACCTAAAATTCATTAACTCTTTAATTAGGGAACTTGGCTCAAATGCGAAATAACAGAATGGGATGTATTCGTCGTCGAAAGCAATTTCATGTTGAAAAAAAGAAAAAAAGAGCGCATAAACGCGCACGTGCTGAAATATCCACCCCTGAACTTCGCTATGCAAATGAGCTGAAACATGAACTAAGCACTTTTCTGGCACAGAAAGCGTGACATGCAACCCACGTGAGAGGGCTTTGGAGCGATGAAGCTGATTGATGTAGGAGCTAATCTGTTTGCAAGATAGACCGCTCTTCGACCCGAATAAGGCCAAGGTCGCACCATTTCTGCGTTTGCGAATCCCGTATTTCTGGTTTCGGCTCATTTGCAAAGCGAAATTCAGTGATGAACATTTCAACACAAGTGCGCTTTTCAACGAGGAATATATTCCTTTTTGTTTTCTCAATTTTATGCGAAATCCCATAATTAAAGAGTTAATTAATCAATATTAGGTAAATAGTGATCTTGTAGTTACATACTTTCTTCCAGAGAATGTTCACGTGTCCATATTACTCTACTGCAAAAAGGGCATCTGTTTTGCTCTGCTAGTTTTTTAATAAAATTTATGCGACGAATAAAAATAAACACCCTGCAGAATGCTTCTTTGGCTTCAGACAGCCACGTACCTGTGACAGTCCGTACAACGCCCAAGAACACCGTGTGCATGTAATCAGGAACCAATCAAGGCATAATTTCAAAATGTGGCATGTTTATTAGTGCAGCTGGTCCTTCAGATCCGCAGACATTAGAGGTTGTCCTTTAATGACTGATGCATCTCTCCCAATGCTACTTCATCAGTCGGTTCTCTTAGGGCGATAGTTGTGATATAGGGCCCATGGCAGAGGCATAGTACTCTCCTTCATGGTAGCACCAACTACATCCGTAGTACCAGTAAAACCCGACATTGTTTTGCATGGGGGGTAGAGATACGGAGTCGACACAGCAGCATAACCCAATAAATCTGCTTTTATCAATATTTCCTGACTTCCATGACTTTCATGACTTCCATGTCACACCACTGAAAATATCCTTTGCATCGTCTGCAGAGTCCGAGGAAGGTGTTCATGCCCGGTTTTCCTTTGCCACAGTTAAAAGCATGTGCTTCTGCCTCACAGTTTGAGGCAGCTCATTTATTATCACGTGAATTGGTCAAGCTGATTTCTGCTGATTTAAATACTTGTGCCTCATCGGTATTAAATGTATAAGAGAAGTTGTCAATTGATGACAAGACCTGACCGGGCTTGGATTAAAGTTCGGACTCCCGAGGCCTTTTCACGATCCCGGGATTTCGGGATTTCAAAATTCTAATCCCGGGATAAAGCTGCAAAATAGGAGGGGTTTATTAATTTTATTGCCTGCTTTGGTTTTCAATGTTTTTTTGAGGTTCAACAAACGAAGCTTTCCAGCGCAAGCAAAGCGACCTCAAAGTCTCAGTCGTGAGCCTTGGCTCTGTCGCAATCACCAGTGCCTCGTTGCTCAAAACTGCCCTCAGGAAGCACAGAGCGTCGAAAGAACTGTCGTCAAGGCGTGATCGAACTTTTATGCAAAGGCTTCCTGCCGAGCTGAAACTTCTTTCCGATTCCACGCTTGTCGGAACAATTGATCGGAGGCAGAGACTTGCTTCTTTACGTCTTTAACACTCTATCGCATCTCTTACATTTCGCCGATTGTCCATCTACTCCACGTAAGTAGTAGTACCACACACTGCTACTATCAGTGCATTTTGGCTCAACTTCGAAGTAGAGAACGGCGGAGATTGTCACGGTTCGACCAGTTACTGGTGATGCAAGCACAACACGGGGACGCTGGGCTTGCATCGGCGAGGCAGTCGGACGCCGGTACGGCTGCTTCCTCCAGCTCAAGAGAGAGAGAAAACCTGTGCTGGCCGGTCCCTCCCCCCCCCCCCCCCCCCCGGGCAACGGCTGTAAGCTCTTGTGTTGCGCTGGCAACTTTTTGCGGACGGAAGCTTCAAAGAGTGACTCAACGGAACCATCGTTGCCATCAAACTACCTCCTGCAGCTCCTGTACAGGGCCTGCACGTTTAAGCCATAGGGGGTGCTTTTGATATACCGAATTCCCGGGATTTCCTGACTGAAAATTCCGGGATTTCGGGATCGAAAAATCGTGTGGGATCCCGGGACATCGGGATCCGGGGTTCCCAACTCTAATACCGGCGCCTTGTGGATGTGTTGTTTTTGACCGTCCGCGTGTGTTCCAGCCTCAGAACCGTAGAATCGAGAAATCGGAACCTGCCTGTGTACTTTACAGCGTGCGGTTTTACCTTGGTAGCTTACGTGCTGATATATGTAGGAAACTGGTACTGGAAGGCGTTCGAAATGTCTTTCTGCAAATAAGCTGCATATTAATGTGAAGAAATTGTTTGTTTGCAAGAAAAATAACTATTTTCCTTCTGATGCACAACTTACCAGAGCTGCCTTCAGTTTCAGTAACCAGCAGTCAGCAATGTCGATGTGTAACGCAATAAGATTCTAATTTCAGGAACATACACATGGAATCACGCGCCTTCCTAGACATAGATTTGTCATGCAAAAGCAAAGATATATATCTGGAGATTCTACTTCAAGCACTTTGTTCTCACTGGTCTTTGTATACCCTGGAACCTAAGGATGCCATTTTCAAGCTCTCAAAAACCATGAAATGTTCTTACAGACTTTGTAAAAATTGATTTTTTTTTAATTCTCGCGGATCAACAGTGCAAATTCTGCATATCTGACGTCTGAAAAACAAAGAGCTAACAGTAACTGAAATCAGAAGTGCGAGAAATGAACGGCACCCTCTGTTGTATTCGTTAGCCCTTTTTTCTCTCCTATAACCCTCACATTCAGAAATCCTCAAGTACATTTATGCTAACCACCCACGCAAAGAAGAGGTCTAAAATTTACGGTACCAGCTACTTCATTGTATGCAACGGTACTCTCGCACCTATTTTTACAGCTTATAAATATTGTGCTGAAACATGAAATCGCTGTAAAACTTGCATCCTGCGCGACATTACATTAAACGTGCTGGTTGCAGTTCTGCAGCGTTTTTCTCCCTCACGTTCAACTGAAAGGGCAAAAAGAACACTCCAACACACGTAGCGATTCAGTGTCGATTTTCACAGGAGACAGCCACAAAGGCATCAATGGTTTACTTCCTTGACCACCTCAACTGTTGAACAAGCTGCAGCACAGTATTGTCACCAAGCGCAATGGGTCAGCGAGTCGTCGAATAAACAACGAACGGTTTATTAGACTACTTGGTAGCAAAACACAAGAGTGATAGCTCTCTGAACACAACTGAGTCCAAAGAAAGAATGAATGAATGCTCCACCCTGGAGCGCACAAGCATTTAAGCGTCGCGCCGAAAAGTCTAGAAACAGCACGTGCAGCAGGCGACGTGTCTGGAAGCTTCTTTCTTCTTCTTCAGCATGCACCGGGATGAGATGTACCGTTTCGTGCCTGCCCTGGAAGTTTCTCGAAGATGATTCGTGGCAGTATGGTGACGAAAAATATTTTTTTCTTGTTGAAAGAAAAATACACCTGTAGATTTTGAATATGTTATAGGAGAGGATCTGTTATACAAATAGCGCAGGATTTCTTTCACTTTCTAGACGACCTATATGTGAAAATACTACCTAAAAAAAGTGTAATTATTTCGAGCTGGTTGATATTCTCGAACGCTTGGTTAAACAATGAGTGTAGGTCAGCTTGATATTTCTATGTGGAGCTAATCTTCATACAGCAGTTGACAAGCATAAATAATCTGAGGCTCCTTCAAGAATGCTAATTTGCCGGAAATTTATCGTAAGTTTGACACAAAACGTGCTCCGTTCCTGGGTTCTCACCAGGTCGCCAGATTTATTATCGTTGTATATGCCCTTTGGGAAAGTAGATCCACGCTTCCTCTCTAACACCAGGAATGCAAGGAAAGCGCAGTAATGGCGTATATGTAAATGTCAGAAGGAAGCTCGTTATGGACAGCAAGTTTACATTCTATATACAGATCCTCCAAAAAATGCACAAAATTTATTTCAGTGACATTTAAGAGAGTCAAGCTACACCTCGGGCTAGTTTTGGCTGGAACAGCCCAGATTGACAGGCACACAAGCATATGTACGTATGTCAACTTAGAAGACATTAGGGAAAAAAATTATTTTAAAATGCCGCACCATGAGTATTCTGTGACCAGCTTCCTTAATTTACTACTTTTCATGGCTCACATCTGTGACAGGTGTTCTTTATTACCCTAAAATGGTTTTATTGCCAAAATCCACGGGAATGACCGTCGTCACATCGACAAGTTTTAACTGTATACCAAGTAATAACAGAAACAAGTGCTTACTTTTTCTGCAACCATGATGTGAATTACGTTGTTGAATTGCAGGCTTCAGCGAAAAATTTGAACTGCTAGTGACATAACGTGTGATCTGTGTCTTTCACCCCAGCCCATGTTATTCCATGAGCAGTTAGCATCAGAATTAGGTTTGTCAATCGGGATATCCCGAAATCCAGGAATCTTGGTAAATTTTTGATGTCCCGAAGTCCCGGGATTTCGTGAGAGCAAATATGACAGGAAAATCAAACATCTGTGGGCCATCAGGCACAGGCTCACTCCTTCGTAAGGAAATGGCACCTTTTATGACTGGAGGTGGCAGGAGACCGCAGCCCACACGTGCGTACAGATATTTGCTGACTGTCGTTTCGTCTAGCGCACAAGCTGAACGGGAGTTCAGTTCGGCAGCCAGTAATTGCGCAAAAGTTCGCTCTGAACTTGGGGACACCACCCTTGATGCTCTGTGCTTTCTCAGGTAGTGTTTTAATCATTGTACAATGTGATAACCACGCAGCGACGGTGTTGTAAATCGTTTAGTGTTTCGTTTCTTTCCATTCGTTTTTTTTTTCTTTTTTTGCTGTTCCTCATTCAAGTGTAATGTTACATTATTGGAGGAAGTTATTAAGTACTATTTCGTGCTATTTCAAGGGTAGCGGAACTCGCCTTCTTTTCACGTGCAACAGTGAAATGCACACGAATAGAAAAGGAGTGGTATTGTCATAGGTGAAAAAAAGAAAGAAAAATAAATATGAGAATTTCGCCGTCACTATTTTGCCAACGTGGTTAAACTGCGATTTTTCGAGTGCTTTCCTTCAGGAAAATGTAGAATTGACATAGCACACACGAACTGCGCACAACACGCCGATATAATCACTTCAGTTAAATGGACTTGGTTAGATAATGGCGGGTTAGATAATTCTGACCTGCGCAGGACCATACTTGGATGCACCATCTGAACTCGTCACAATCCTGAAATCCCGTCCCGGGATCCCGGGATTGACAGAAAAAAATCCCGAAATCCCGGGACTGCAAAATTGGGTCGGGATTGACAACCCTAGCCGGTATCTGGCTTTTTTCGTCGATCGTCATTTTTCGACTCTCCGATCTCACAACCAAGGCAACTGTGAAGGAGAATGGCGATGTGCCCTCCCTGTTCACAATATGACAGGTGTCCACCATAGCTAGAACCAACACCCGGAACTGATTTGGTACTGAAACTGGCACTCGAACTGACACGAATTCAAAGTTGGACACACTCAAATTTGACAGGCGAGCGGCAGAACAAAGCTCGAACTGCAATGTCAACAGAATCCTGATAGCCGGTGAAAAATACAGCAAGCGATTCGGTCAGGGTCGGTACTCTCGTCTACAGCCCACCGCAAAGAACCACACCCTGCGGGGAACTATTTTCAGGGGCGGGAGCCAAAAGCCTTCGCTGCTCTGGGGCTGCCGTGCCTGTCGACCAATCAGAGACGATTTACTTTGAAAGTTTGAACCTGAAGCATTTATATCGCAAAAGGTTATTTTTACGGCTTTATCAATACACCGTGGATTTTTTCGTGAATTATTTTGAGAAGTTTATTCTCGAAGTTTATTATGCAAAGTGTAATCCAGAGCGATCCTGATATCTCAGCCCGCTCACTGCGGGACAAGCAACCCCAGGTCTAGTAAAGTGAAAAAAAGAGAAAAAAAGTTAAAAAAATACGAGAGCTCTGCTATGCCCTCAACGAAGGTGATGAGTGAGCTCTGTGCACCCTGACGATGAATCGCACGCCATTCTCACACCACTGTCACGACGTCCTGGTTAAAAGACGACGAGACGACGTTGTTGTTGTTGTTGTTGTTGTTGTGTTTTGTTTTTGTGTTACACGAAGCGCCAACTTCTGTGGTTGCAATAAATTCTATATTTGAAACGTAATTTATTTACTTGTTGTTCTGCAGGGAAGATTTTCGAACATATTCTCGAGTACCTGGCTTCGCGATTTTCGAGATCATGTGCGGCTAGTGTCATTCTATTAGCGATTACAATATTTCGCGATGGTATCATCATCTGTCAGCGTCATTGTCATCGTCAGCTGACATGTCTATCGTCAATGTGTGTAAGTGTCGCCACCTTAGTATTTAACGGCGGTGCGCCACGTCGAATTGTCTGTCGTCATTCATAGAACGTCCTACGACGACCTATTCGGCACTTTACCATCCTAAATGGTTATGCATATAGCTGTAAATACACCTCACCATCATTAAACGTTTGCATTTGTTGCTACTCAGGCTGCCGAATCATTATTTCCAGAATTTGGCGGAAGAAGATATCTTGGAGTGAGCGACGGTCCTTCCACCTTCCTTCCACACTTGGCGACCCAGGACGTTCCTTTTCTTCATTCCCACCTCACATGGCGCAGTCGAGAGGATCGGCAGTCTCCGGGGCTTAGTCTTCCTAGCAAAAAGCAAGATCATTATTTTTTCGGCGCAGTACATAACCTTTGTCCGCAGAGGAGTAGTCAGTTTTCACTTGTTGACACGGTACGAGGCGGTAACTTGGCTCCATCAGCTTGGGTGCTTGAATCGTTGACCTTTTTATCATCTTTTAGTTCTGAGCGTTTTCAACGTACCGCTTGTATTCGTCCTCCAATAACCAACAGTCGCTGTAACCTCGTCAAGGTCAGCCATTACCGTATTCGCTAAGGTCACAAGCGTTCTCTCTCACGAGACTAGTGTCCTGTCATGGCAGCCATCATTTCTTGACTAATGTATTTCGAGCTTTATTTAGCGGTGTAGAACGTACAGATTTCTCCCGCGCGAGAGTAAAGCCTTTTCGCTAAGTTTGGGCTAACAATTGGTTAGCCTGACATTCCTGAATGTGCCTTTCTCCTTCAGTGACTTCCGAGGCCATCCTTTGGCTCTGTAGTAGCCATTTGCAGTTTTTCTGTCGAAAACTAAACATGCATTTCAATTGTAGTTGCAACGATTTTTTTTTTCTTTATTCACATCACATCACGTCACATCAGTTGCAACGAAATACAATGAGCTTCTGTGGCTAGCGTTCCGGAATGCTATCATTTAGCCTTTGGTGATAGCTTGGTGTTTCGAAGTAAGCGTAGCATGTCTCGTTATTGTAACATATCTTATGAGCACAAGCCGTTATTCTCCAGACAACTTCACCTGACCTGTCATTTTGAGCCACTTCAGCTCTATTCTTGGACAACGAAACCGACATTATCCAGCCATTCAACATAATCGCTGTCATCATCGAGCGACCTGTCAAAGCAACACCAGTGTCTTCATACTGGAAAGCCTGGTCAAGTAGTGCAAACTTCACCTCACGATTCATCGTATCCATGGTCACCTTCACGAACATTTGACTGATTCATCAGCAAACGCAACTTCAGTGCCCCGTAATCAGCTGATCCGAACTCGTCATCTTCGTCGCTGACAATCCATTAGTCGAGTGTACCTCATGGAACTGTACCTCTTGTTTGATGTTTGACATGTTGACATGTTGTTTGACTGATCCTTCAGCAAACACAACGTCAGTGCCATGTAATCAGCTGATCCGGCCCCAGCTTCGTCGCTATGTACTTCACGGAACTGTACCTATTTGTCTTCTGACAACAACAAGGACTTTCTTTTTCACCGAAAAGAAACTTCGCTCAGTGATCAACGATTTTCAAGAGACTTCGCATCAAATGCAAAACTGCACGAAACGACGAAACTGACGAAACGTTATTGTGATGTGTTCGTAAATATCTTCAGTCCAGACAAGAACTTAGGGTATGTTTAGACGTATATCTTCATCGTTATTAATACCAGTATCTAGTTCCTGCTGTAATCTATTGTTACCGCTACCCTTACGCTACGTCCTGCTCTCCGATTATTTCAGAATTCTGTAAATTTTTATAGTACAGGCTCGCTGATTTTACACCGCGGGAATGGGCAGTCTTCACAGAGTCCAAATCTGCACTTCAAGCAATTGAAAATTCCGGCATACGAGGCCCATCCGCACCCCTAGTCACAGATGTGTGAATGGCTCACCACACTATCTACGCAGCAGGCCACAGGCTAGTTCTCCAGTGGGTTCCAGCCCATTGTGGTGTCGTGGGGAACGAGCAGGCCGACAGCGCCGCAGAAGCAGCACTCTCGTATCGGAAACGGACCAGTATTGTTCTGCTGAGAGGAGACCGCCGTTCAATTCTCCGACGCCTAGTGACACCCCTGGCTTCCCGCCAATGGACAACCGACATTCTTCCCCCCTCTATGTTGAGCAGAGTTGATCCAACGCTCGCTTTCCGCATACCACGAAACACCTCTCGTCAAGATGCTGCATTAATCCACCGAATGCGACTCGATGTGGCCTTTACAGCTCAGTGGCGTTACCGCTTGAGACAAGTTGGCTCTCCCACCTGCTGCCACTGTGGTGTGCTTGAGGACCTCGAGCATATTCTTCTTCGTTGCTTCCACTACCAACCTTCCTGAACCACACTCTCCGAGTCTCTTCGTCAGCTGGACTCTCGCCCCTTCTCCCTATCGAAATTGCTTGGTCCCTGGCCTAATCCAGCCCAGCAACGCTCTGCGCTCAAAGCTCTTCTGACATTTCTGGACACCATCAGACTTCGATCGTTATTGTGACGGGGCTCGTTATTTTATTCCCCACATTCCCACCAGCAATGGGGTAGAGTATCGCCTGTGGCGATGAACCTCTCCATTCTCCAAAGCCAAAATAAAGTTGTTGTATAGTACAGGCTTGCGTAACGTTTACACTCTTTTGCAATGGCCAGTCACTTCGACTTATTACTTATAACTTCTACCTTAGTCTAGTCTTGTAATTGTATAATACTTCTGACTTGAAATTGAGAGTTTGCATTTGTGGTGGGACGCCTCGACAAATGTAAACAAATGTTTCATGAGCGAATGACGCTTCGTCTCATGAACGAACAACTTCACAGGTTTTTCCTGCTTCATTTTGTAAGACTCCTGCTCTCGTATATGCTTGGAGTGTTTGTGTCAATCTTACTTCAGGTTCGGTATTGTGTTCACTGTCCGATTTTGTCGCGCATATATTCTTGTCAAAACTGTTAATCTTCTGTAGACTTCACAATTTTTCTGTATACTTCAATTTACTGAAAATAATGAGATTTTTTTTTATTTTGTAGCGGGTACGGCAGCAGTAGCAAACGGTAGAGTAGCAGCGAACCATATCGCTAGCGAACTACATCAACGAATGATATCGCTTTTATGTTACTCATTGAATGGCGTGCATATTTTATTATCCATTAACACATGAAAATAAGAGTCTATGTCTCTCAATTTCCACAAATTAGGAGAGCGAACGATAACGGTCGGTCAGTCGGAGTAGAGTAGGAGCTGGGGTGAGAATTTACGTTAGGAGCAGCAGAGCAAGTCGGGAGACGAGTTCAATTGCTCTGTTTTGTCTTTCTTTAGTTTTTTTTTGTTACACGCAAACTCCGTCATCTGCTATCCGCAACTACGCATCTCTATTGGGCGCGTAGGCGCTGCGGGACCATTTGTTCCCGCCCACACGACGAACGACCATTTTTTTCCGGGACAATGTGGGACCCGAAAGCAATGGCATAAGTAGGCGAGGACTCGAGCTTGCGGCGCATGTCCCCATCACATTTAGGATATTTTCATTCACGCTTATCAAGGCACGTTTTTACCGCCATGATAAACGAGATCCACAAAGGATGTCTCAAGATGGGAATTGATGTTCTGAGGCTGGACCACATAGAAAGGACAGTTACGTACAAAGCCTCCGCAGGAACCGTCTCCTGGAGATATGTCTCTGTCAGTCGTGAGTGAGTTGGTCGTCCTGTCGTCTCGTATGTTGCTCTAATAGGAGCTCTGCGGTCATGGAGCTTCATCGACTACCCCGACTCTCGATGATAGAAGGGGAAAAAAGAAAAAGAAAGGGAAGACCAAGGGAAAGCTACGGGCAGCCACATCAGGAAAAGATACCCCTTGACTGGCGCTATGATCTAGAATCACCAATTGGTAACGCTAATGCTAATTGTCCCCACAAATCCCAGAAGGTCCTGAGCCAGTGGGCTAATCTTATGTGTGTCATCTAATGATCAGTGGACGACTGACCTCCCCCACACCGGGTCTTCTTCTCGTATTCACTATGTAACATTGGCCTTCAGGAGCAGTGCCCCAGTTGGCGTTGGAGCCCTGACATTTCCCCAATGGTTCAGTTGTCTTCCTCGCACAGTTTAGAAAGCCCAAATGATATATTTTTTTTTAAGAAGTGTCAGAGCTCAGCCTTTCAAAGGGGGTATATCTTCTTCCGGAGTTTTGAACGCCAAGTAAGTGATCTCCACTACGGCAGCTCTTCACGTATTCATTATGGAGCATCGACCTTCAAGGGTAACCCCAAATCTATACTTTAAGCAGTGTCACCAATATTCCGCCAAACTGCAAGGAGAACAACATCTTTAGTTGGAAATGATGAATGAGGAGTTTCATCTCAACTTAAAAGAGAAGTTTTTCAGTAATCGTTAAACTTCAGCCTTTCAAACAGGTTATATTACGCTTATTTTTGTTTCTACTTCTATTCTATTGTATCTTACGTTAAAACATATTATTTTCCGTTCAGAAAACTGCAGTGGTCCGAACACAAGATACGCGGAATTCCCAGTTGTAGCTAACAGCATATACCGTGCGCTACATCAGTTTTTAAGCATTTAAGTCCACTTGCGACTTGCAGCAAGGTCGGCAAAGCAATGGCGAACTCCAACAATTATCAGTGGTCCAAAAGCTCCAAGGGAAAGCCACTTCTACTAGTACGTGATGATATGAGTGTGCTTTACGAGTACACGTATCACTCCATTTACTTCACCAAAGACGGCGAACGTACAAGGTGCTATGTTTGTGAAGGATGCCGCTCTCGATGCGGCCTCACGCGACGAAATTTGGGTGTCTCGATTCTGCGCCTCTAGGTAATATCTGACGTGGTTCACTGAAGTCCAGAGGATGTTCCTCACATTTGCTGTCCTGACTCTCAAGCCAAAACAAAGGTGCGTAGAGCTGTATTTCTTCAGATTAGGAGTGAAGTTGAAAAGAAATTGAGAAAAAAATTATTACTTTAGAGAAAAGAAAGAAAGAGCCGCTGCTTGCTGTGCCTGCACATTATGCTTCTGTATTTTAGCGATAACGGTAAGATTCAAAATTGAACTTCCATCTAGAAATTAACGCAAACCTGGATACCAGTCGCAAATTTTATCATACACGAACTCATTAATTTATTAAAAGCTGCACCCAGTAGCCCCAGTGCCGTGTCTACTCCCTCTTTCTGTTCTATCTAGTTCCTGAGGTTTTCCTGTTTTTCTTTTTTGTCTGTCCAGCAATATCGCTTACTCCCTATCGAAAAAACCTCTGGCGTAACCTCAGAAATTCTCGAGGTTGCCCCTGCTTGAGGTAATGCTGAGGTAACCCCAGGACTGTTCTCGGGTTACCTGAAGACCTCCTGGGAAAACCTCACACACTTCTGGGGTTACCTCAGGACCCTAAAGGGGGTATCCCAGACAGTTCTGGGGTCACCTCAGGACCCCAAAGGGGGTACCCCAGACACTTCTTGGGTCACCTCAGGGCCCCAAAGGATGCCCCAGAATGGTCTGGGGTTACCCTAGCTGCCCTGGGGTTGCCACAAGACGTTCTGAGGTTGGTCGCTTCAAGAGTGATTGGAGCAAGCCGATAACTGCTCGGGATCCGCTGTATTGTGCCATAGTGACCTGGAGTAATTCTAGGCAGAATGCTTGACTGCACTTAAAAGTGCTGATGTACAAAGTTTTTCTTTCTTTTTTTTTTTTTTGAGTGGGAGACAGGTCACATGACAAAGCGAGCGATAAAAGAAAGCCGAAGTCTTTCCGTGCACTACTCGACTTATAGACAGGTGCACTTGTTATGTAGCACCTGTTTGGAACTTCTTAAAGGGACTATGAAATTTCCCGAACCCCCATACTTTTTTTCGCTGGAAACTGTTCTTCCCGCCGAGAAACTAATATGCCACAATTTTTTCCGGACGAAATCGCTCCACTCTGCGAGGAGCGCGCGCTCGAAATGTCTCTTCCGCGTTCCTCCTCTCCCGCGCACATTCTCCCGTCGACGGTGCAACTGTACGGACCGCACTTCTGTTCCCCGTTACGTCACCGGTGTTGCGCAATGTCAAGTAATGCTGTGAGCGCGCTGTGGCTGGCGCCGTCCAGTCAGCCCCCCACAGCTCTCGCAAAATCTGTATCAAAATGCGTGTTACTGCGCACGAAGCAATCCGTGCCTCTCTATTGGTCGGACGCCACAAGCGTGTCCGGATTGGTTGCCAGAATTTGAAAACGGCACTTCGCGCTTCCTCGCCTGCGTGCTGCGTTCTCCTTCGGCGGTTTCATTTGAAATCTGAACGGTGGGCGCCGCGTTGGCGGTGTCTTTCGTTGGGAGGCAAGTGCGTTCGCCGATCGCCGTTTTATCCGTGTATTATGGTGTCTTTTATCGTGTTGTACTGTGTCTCGCCACAAGCATCGGTCTACGAAGAGCCAACCGGATTTCAAACTGAAGTGTTGTCGTAAATTCTGGCTCGATGAACATGTTCGAGCGCCGTCAAATCTGCATAGCGGTGACAAGAAAATACGATTCATGAAGCAGTATTTTATGTTTGACGTGTAGCAGGCAAGGACATGATGATCAAGCGATTGTGCGCAAGTATGTGACAGTTGTTCGTTGCTGGGAATAAGCTGTGTCGATATGCGTATTTTGCAAGTTTTAACTTTGTTCCAGTGTGCTAGGAAGCGCTACGCAATGGACTCAGTACGCTCAGTGCATGTACATGTGTCAACCTGCCGATTGTGTCAGTATAAATAAATTTGTTCATTACGACACTTTTCACAGTTGTTTGGGAATCACGGAATAACTTTACGACGTGCATGAAAGCTAGTAGACTTAGAGGCTTAGAGGTGAGGGGTAGCCTGTACAGGCCAGTATGGAAAGCAGAAGTCAGCAACAGCCAGAACCGGTCGGGCTGCGAGCCGGACGGAAAGACTTCTGATTGGAGGATTGGGGAAGCAATCGCTGCACTCTCATTGGTCGTGTGCCCAGTGTTGTGTGAATTTAGCTATACTATGGGCTCTATGGGGAGTTGTGGAGAACTGGTCCAGTCGCGCATAGAAAGTCACAAGGTCTCTGGTCGCGTCTGAGTGTTGAAGTTTGAGCATTACGTTTTCTTGCTTGGAGGCGTTCGGATAGCACGCTATAATGAACAGCTTTTTGCGTGTGAATCGTTTGCTACAGTTGAGCTGGCAAGTATGACATGTGAGCTGTACTTTTTCATCGAATGTATTCATCCTATGCTCTGCGGCCGTTCACAACAAGGAGCTCAAGTACCACCGTGTCTTTGAGAGTTTTGCTGACGAGTTACGTGGGCCTCTAGCGATTCACCGCAACGTGTATTGGTTGTATCGCCGTCACCAATTGAAGGTCTCTGGTGGTTGCTTGGCGTTGCAACCACCATTTACGTCAGTTGCAGTTATGTTTACGTGTTGACAATCTGACAACAAAGGAAGTGCGTTGTGAAGTGTGACTGTGATATTTGGAAGATGCCCCCTTTGTTGCTCAATTTGTTTGCACAAATTATCGTAAAGACTGGGTGGTCTAGTGCTTTGTTTTACTTTGTTTCAACTCGTGTTCTTCGTCATCATTACTGTTATTATTCAAAGCAGCTCAGCGCCTTCAGGCGATTTTTATTTACTCTGCAGTTATTGTTCTACAGATGGCTGTATTTCCTTCCGCCGAAGCACTTCTTGTTTGCCTAAGATTATGTTTCATGCAGGAATTTATTTATGAGCACGTCACGTATTCTGTATTCAATGTTGAGCACGTCGTAAATCTGAACATTTAGCATTGCCAACCACCATGACTACAAAGCTCAGCTGTACCGTATTGTGTAAGAGTATTCTGCACATCTGACAAGTGTTTGTTGTTTAACAAATTTATTGTTCAACCAGGTTTCCAATACTGTGTAATACATCCCTGAGACTGGGGGACACAATCTCACCACACCAGTTCGCCTGCTTCATGCCCTCTTATATTATTGTGTTACGTAAGCTTGCAGTCACCAGTTGAGGTAACTGGAAAGAAGCAAAAAAACCCCAGTACTGACGTAGCATGCCCAATATTTTGCAATTAGAAAAACGACAAGTAATTGGTACTATTTCAAGAAAACTGCTTGTTGGTCTTCTGGCAGAAATCTGCTTTCTTTGTGAAAGGACTGTTCCATTTGCCACTGGGACAGAGTCCTCGCTATGCAGGCTCCTCCGAGGGTGTGGGCACACTTGTATGTGCGTCAAGGACGAGGGCATCAGGCTCAAAAAGCTGAAATGTTGACATTTAGCTCAAATAGTACAATAACTAAGACCTAACATCTACATATACACCTTATATGCTATACATGCATAATTTTTATTTTTAATAGAACACAGGATATGTTCTATTTTACACTGTCACATCTCATCTTACAACTGTATTGGCACCAGTGTTACCAGCGAATAAGGGCTGAAGTAGCTGCACAGCCTTGCAGGACGCCCAGAGCAAGTTGAACTGGTTGAACACAGCTGTACACCGATATGATAATGGTTGGTAGGGTTATTTTTTGGTAATGCGAAACAAAGCGCACAGTTGTAGCAGGAACAAAATCTCGTGAGGACATAGTGCATCAAAGGTAGGTTCCTTTAATTTAGAGGTGACCTGCAGAGCACTTGCTGGAGTTGTCTTGGTATGTTACCCTGGTGAAGGACTTCAGCTGCCATACACATGGGCCAGTTCCGGTGAATGGAAATGATGTAATCTAACTGAGCAATGGTTATAAGATAAGAAGTGTAAACAAGAAAATGTCCCCCTCAATATCATATTTGTGCACATGATAAAGCAAACTGTAAATCAAATGACAAAAAATGTATAAAAAAAACTTGTGAACAATATACAGAGCCCGAATGGTAGGCAAGACACTGCATTAAAGAGGAATCTGGAAAGAGGGTGCACAGGCATTTGTCTGCTTTGAATAGTGGGTTACAATGATCATGCTGTCTCACCTAAGGGGTTTCCGGCTCCGCTGAGGAAGTCACCTGTGAACATGAAAGCAGCTGAGTGAAGAGAAAAGAACGGATACGTATGTTCAACATATTACATAAATATTCTGTTGAAGTATGGTTTCTAAGATCATGCTAAACGAAGTGTACTTTTATCAACAGTGCACCACCTGAGTTTAGAGACTAGATTCGGTAACTTCTATTTTCTTTTCTTTTTTTTTACTCTCTCTGTGCCGTAAGCGGCGGCAAGGTTCAGAGTCACGCAGATGTTAATTAACCCATTCACGCAATCCTGAAATCTATGATAGCATTTGAACCACACGGACTGAGAGACCTTTGTTAGCCCCAATAACGAAAAATACTCACACCTTTGCGCCGTTTAGGTGGATGTTCTTTCCCCGGTGTGTGCAGGTTGCTACACCTTGATTCAGACGACACTGAGCTCGTTATCTAGTACGTTGAAGAGATTCAGCGTACCCTTCGTAAATTCGATCATGCAAATGTCCGCTAAAAACACGAGCAGTCGATGGCACCACATCGTCTTTCCACTCCGGCGGTCTGATTGCTTCGTGGCATCAAAAGCTGTCCGTCTCGTCACTGGGAAGCATGACACATTGGATACCAGGCGAGTATTGACGTAAATTAGGACAACGAACTATCCAGCATCGTCTCGGCATGTCGACAAAAACCACAGGATGCGACTGCTATAAACTGCGACCATCGCGCAGAAGCTGCCGTCATGGAGATTTCCACTCTCGATGAACGCATACGCGGGATCCTGCATGCTCCTGGCGGGATCCTTCGGCTCGGCCCTACGTCACGATGACGTGTTGCCGAGCCGGCCGTGGTCCCGTCAAGTTACCCCCTGTGTCTCCGCTCGGCAGCTCGCCACGGCGCGGCGCCAGCTGTCCTCCTTTCGCCACTCCGTTTAAATTCGGTCCCGAGAATACTTTTTGGTTCTTTGTTTTGGTAATTTGGTAACTGTTTTTGTAATTTTGGTTCTAGTCTCGGAAAAAGGTTTACTTTCTGATGAAAATGAGAAAAAAAATCATTTCATAGTCCATTTAAGTAACAGAAGCACCCATTTTGCTTTTATCGCTGTCTTTGTGAAGCGATCAGTCTCGATTAAAAAACACCCTGTATAAGATGAATTTTCCAGTTCATGTTCAAAGCACAACATGTTGAGTCGTTTATCTGTTTTCCCGTGTTCTTGTTACCATGGCATGAGAAAGGTTGCCTCCGCTATTATCGCTCTCTGCGATGCGCTATGTAAATGAATTAAAAAAAGCTTTTTGATATATATATAAACAGGGCGCTTCACAAAGAAAGCGATAAAAGGAAACTGGGGTCTGTCATCCTCGTATGTGTGTAAGAAGCAGGCTCCAGCACTTGTCCTTAAGTGAAGTAGCAGAGGTGGTGCTGGTTTTCCTTTTACCGCTCTTTTTGTGAAGTGCTTTTTCGTTAAATAACAAAAACACCCTGCATATATATAGTGTTTATCTTGTCTTTTTTTTCGAAACAGAGTCGCGACAAAGAGAGCGGTAAATTTTGATTTGATTTGATTCGGGCTTTATTGGCGCATCAGCTACAAAGGCCATAATGCGCCAAATACCACTGAAGACTAGTTAGTTAAAAGGTACGTGTGTAGGACTAAAATGTGGGTAACTGTGCATTAGTATTTAAAATCAGAGATGCCTTAAAAACCCCGTATCTTTAAAAAACCTATACACGTTCTCAAAAGGAACAAAGCTGTCATCACCCAGCAGAAGCATTGGGAGGAGGGGCAAGAAGGTTCTATAAAAGGGAGCAAAATGATGTTGACGAAGATATTGGTACGCTGGACACGTGATGAGGATGTGAATGGTCGAAAGCTGTTCCCCACAGTGGTTGCATTCCGGTGGGTCTTCTCCTCGTAGAAGATACCCATGCGTCAAGTATGTGTGCCCCAAACGAAGGCGAGAGGATAGCACTTCATATAGTCGACTGGACATACCAGGTGAACTGGAGCCTACATACGACTTGATACTGTGTAATTTATTATTGGTTTTCTGGTCCCAAGATGTCTGCCAGTCGTTATTGATGCATCTTTTTAGACATAGTTTGAGGTCTTGATATGGAATTTCGAAAGGGGTTATGTCACTTGTTAGCGCAGCCGTAGCAGCATGATCAGCTCGCTCATTGCCAGGTATCCCAACATGACTGGGTACCCAGCAGAAGAGTAGCTGATAGGCCCTATTAGCTATGCTGCTTGCCAGGCTCCTTGCACGAGCAACTACCAGGTTTTTAGTGGGGTGTATGTTACAAATAGCCTGCAGAGAACTGAGAGAATCTGTGTATATTACTGAGGATCTTATGTGATTTTCTAGGATGTAGTTGAGGGCTAAAATTATTCGATACACTTCAGCAGTAAAAATAGACATGGTGCTCTTTAGACGGTGTGAACGTGTAACTATTCCAGTAACCATAGCACATGATACCCTGGTATTTGTTTTTGATCCATCAGTGTAGAATTCAATATGGCTGCCAAAGGTTTCCCTTAGGTGCTCAAATTCCTGTTTCAATACAATGCTGGGCGTATCACGTTTGTCGAATCTGGTCAGTGATTTATCACATTTTGGATAAGGTTGCCATGGTGAGATTTTTTTGCTGCACTCAAGGATCATTGAGTTATATTCTGAAAAGCCATAGTGCTCAATTTCCTGCGACATGCGCATACTAAATGGCAATACCGCTGAAGGTCTGTTAGAAAAGAGTTGTTTATATTGTGTCTCTCTTACAGCAGGGATCGCCGGGTTTTGTGGGTAGCCTCTAATCCTTAATGCGTATGACGTACTCAGGTAGAACCGCCGTCTTTCGAGAGACCACTCATTGGCTTATACATAAAGGCTCTCGACTGGCGAGGTCCGGAACGCTCCAAGGACCAGGCGCAGTCCCAGGTGATGTACAGGGTCCAACATTATCAGAGTAGAAGGTCGTGCTGACCCATACACCACACGACCGTAATCAAGTTTTGAAAGGACAGTGGAGACATAGATCCGGTGTAATGTATCGCGATCTGCGCCCCATGATCGGTGTGAGAGTACCTTTACAATGTTCAAAGACTTTATGCATTTTTTCTTGAGAGTTTTCAGGTGAGCTGAGAAAGACAGTTTTTCGTCTAAAATGAGACCAAGGAATTTGTGTTCAGGTTTCACGCTTATACTTTGGTTGCACATAGAAAGGGTGGGCTCTGAGAACATTCCCCGAACCCTCGAGAAACGAACACAAACGGCGGAGGCGAACTCTCCGCAGACTTTTCTTGTGTTTGGGGAGTGTGGAGTGGAGGCCCACAAGTTTGGGTCCCCACGGATACTCTGAGCGATGCCACTCCCCGGCGCACCGCTTCAGAGAAAGATCCTTTTTGTCTGAAATTCTAGTTGTGTTTTCGCTGCTTTGTATGTCAGCTGCTGTACAGTTTTAATTCTCAAGATTTCCTTCTCGTCGCTAAAGCGTGGGCAACTTCTTGAATAGGATGGATGATTGCCTTCGCAGTTGACACAACGGAAAGTGCTTTTACACGACTCTGGAGTATGGTCATTGCCATCCCCTGCGCACTTGGGGCAGATCAGGTGCCCACGGCATACTTGGGAATGGTGGCCAAATCTCCGGCACTTGAAACATCGACGCGGGTTAGGTACATAGGGTTGGACATGGCAGTTTACATATCCAGCCTTTATTTCTGTGGGAAGCGTGTGCAACTGGAAGGATAAGATGATGTGCCTGGTTGGTATTTCTTTGTTGTCCCTGCGGATGGAAAACCGCTTGGCATTGATCACCCCTTGATCTTTTAAACCCTCCTCGATCTCACTTTCGGAGCACTGCAGTATCTCCTCACTAGATATAACGCCTCGGACTGTGTTGCGTGTGCGGTGTGGAGTCACTGAAACTGGAATATTACCAATCTGTTTTACTGACAATAGTGCTGAGCTCTGCTGCCTGCTCTGGACCTCAATGTGTATGTCACCAGTTCTCAATTTTTTTGCATTGTATGCTTTACCTATTACTTGTTCGAGAGTTTTAGCGACGAGAAAGGGAGATACACCAGCTAATGGTTTTGTCTCATCTTCAGCATGAAGGATCAGTATCTTCGGGAACCACGGTTCTGGAGAGGAACCAAAAAACTGCAATGTTTGTGCTTCGGTGCGGTGCCTTTTGTGGCGCCGATCATGTTTTTGTGAGCTTGTGTTATCCATAAAGTGGAATATGTGATTCGGTGCAGCAGGTCTGTCACCCACCATGGAGCCCAACGAGGGAACGTGTTACAGACGTTAACACTGCCTCTGCACTATACCCAAGTGTAGTTTTCTAAAGAAAGGAGTACTGCCCAAGGTTGACCCTTGTCGCCAAAGAAGGTGAAAAGAGGAAGAAGTGGGTGGGAGGAGAGAGAGAAAGAGGAAAGAAATGAAAAGAGAGATGGCAACTAGCTGAATAGTCCTAGCCGGGCCTTCCAGAACCACCCGACTATGGGAAGCAGGGGCCAGAGCGGTGTGTTGCGTTCCCGCAGGGGCCCCGAAGGGTCCTAAACAACCTCCGGGTCCACTCAACCGCCAGGATCCCGCTTTCCCCAGACACGGGAAAGCCACGCACAGCTATACGTGGGGGTCTCCCTCCTGCGGCGACCCAACCGTGAATGCAGGAGGGGGCTACTGCGGCTGCTGCCGGGCGATGGGGGCGCCAATTTCCCGACGTCGGGAGAGCGGTAAAAGGTAGTCGAGAACTGCTTTTCTGCTGCCTGAGTTACATATGGGTGTGGCATGAAAAATAGCACAGGTCAGTTTGTAACAGGGTCTGGTTTCCTCTTATCGATCTCTTTGTGAAGCACGCTCTTCAAAAAACGGCAATGCTGTATACCCATGGCAAGAAGAACAAGAGCTTTAGCAAAAAATATATATACATTTACTGACCTCTGTGTGGGGCAGACACATAAGGAATACTAGAAATACAATACAAGATGGTATAGACGATAAAAAATAAAAAAAAATCGACAAAGGAGGTTCGTTCACGAGATTTTGTGCAGGACAACATGATACCCCCCATGATGGGAATTGATGGGATAACCCCGTCACACTTCAGCATTAAAGGACCTCTAAGGCATTTTATTAGAGGACAATTACTAGTTGGGCCCTAATTTCTTGCCATCAGACACTAAAGTCTTTTATGTCCGTAGAACACCAAGTTAAGGCCTTAACTACTAGAGGTCCTTTAATGTTGCCTTTCTTGACATCGGTAGAAGACACAACAGATCAGGGAGAAACCTTTCAACGCACGGTATACACTTACTAAATTTTGCATGGGACACGCAGGGCAAGCTATCTACAAAATGAAGCGGCGGCGTCCGGAGGCGCAAACGATTCAGTCAGTTTCAAATGTGTTAGCTCATGTGCTCAAAAACTGAACCATACCAACATCTATGAAAATTGCAGGACATTCCACAGCACAGTTGGACACAATGCACGTGTTTTCTCCTTCAGGTGGCACCTCACATTTGACAATGTGCGCCACTCCAACACTAGCTCTCTACCGGCTCTCTACATACAAACAGAACTTGTTCACCGTGCTTCACTTTCAATATAACTAGAACCTCTACAAGTTCCCCATTTTGGTCCTTAAAAACCGTGAGCGTGTCCTCGTTGGCCAGTCGTTTTGAGCACTGCATATCACACAACCATTGATTGAGGCCCTCAGATAGCGACGCATTTCCGGTATCTGTCCCAGGTGTTGTCGAATTTTTCCCAGGACTGCTTGAGAAGTGCCCAACGAAGTGTGGCGAGAGCCAAGAACGCCACTGGAATGCGTGCGTGAAGAGTGAAAAACATTGAACCCGTCAGGAAGCTCCACATATTGACCAAGCTCTTGCAATTTAATCTTGTGAACTGTTTTGTTACTACCTCTAGAACACAGTGCACATAGTCCGGTGCTACACTGAGCACAAGGTCAAAGTCTTCAAGTTGAGCAAGCGCACTAAGTCCTTTTATGCCGTTCACCACTGCTCCGAGGCGTGTGGCCTGCTTCCCTGAATACTTCGTCATGGGTACGCAGCCTCAGGTGTTCGCGGTGTGGGTACCGTACTGCACCTGTAGACGGGAAAACATAGGAAACACTTAATATCAATTAAACATGACCGGGTAGAAAATAGCGACAGGTACAATCACAGGCATGTTGGTGAGGAACTCTACAGTAATATGGATGGGGAGTCCGAGACTGTACTCAAAACAAAGGTAGATAGCTGCCCGGATGGGTGGTAGCTGAGCCAATCGTTCAGGCTTTCCAGCTATGGAAAAGAAAAGTAATACAAGCAGCACAATATTCTATATATTCTAAACAGCAATGACTGTTTAGAATAAAGAGCCTACGTACAACTTCTGTACTTACGGGAACAGTTCTAAACGACCATCACAAACGTGGCACCATTTTCACTAAAGATTCACTACATGGAGTAAACTCACTCTGCTTGGCACTGTTGAGCAATAAACCTTCTCGATTTTTTTTTCTACAGCAGCATCAATATTTCTACCACTGACCTAAATTCTGTTTAACAGTTCAAAGAACAAATTTATACCAAATGAGACACTGTTGTCAAAAAACTTGGCATGCATTTGTTGCATTTCTGGCCAAAACTTTGAGCATGATGTTCAAATGAGAAACTATATCGTCTTACCTTCAATGTATTTTCCGGGATGATAGCACCAAGGACATCCATCGTAACCATTAGACTGCTTTCGATTGAGAACCATGGCCCTGGCTGAAGCATCCACTGAACACGCAATAAAGTGAACACGTGACACTATCTTTCGTGATCCACTGTCGTCCTCCCACACAACAGTTCCAAGATTTCGGAGTACATGAACAAGGCTTTCAGGAAAAGAAACATGTTGGGATGGTGAGGAGAAAACCACAGCCCCCCCCCCCCCCGATGATGTTGATGTCACCTGGCTGACAAGGGAAGTTCATTTACCACTAGCTGCACAGGCCACAATGATGAAGCGCATGACTTAAAAACACTGACACCATCCGTGGAAAAAGTGACAGATCAATGTCAAGCGACTTTCTCCTCATCTTTGCGTAGAGCTCACCATCACATATGTCACTGAGTGTCACAGACGATGATTGATTTCGTATCCTCTCAATATATCTCAGAATGGACCTTGAACAACGCTTTAGGAGGGATCTCAGCTGGCATCTTATGTCAAAGATCATGAAGAAACTGCCACTTGCCACAAGTTAAGTTGTGTTGTATGCCACTTCACAAGAATCACACGTCATAGACAAGCCTTCTTTACTAGTTTGAACCGCACCGGCTTTCAACAAACATAACAAAATACAGTTAACGTTTCGGGTCCCATTCGGGTCCCATCATCAGAATGACGCTGTCCTGGTCGTCACCGGGTATTTACGTAGAAGAGGAGCGTAGCATTCTGGGAGGGGGCCTGGTTGTCGATTGATAGCTTCTTTTGTTTTCTTTATGTGCCATGACTCCAGCTCTCTCCTCACCCCCCATTTGTTCTTTTTCGCCAGAATGCATGGGTTGTCAAGGTCTAACACGTGTCCTGTTTTGCGCGCGTGTTCACAAAACAGGACACGTGTTAGACCTTGACAACCCATGCATTCTGGCGAAAAAGAACAAATGGGGGGTGAGGAGAGAGCTGGAGTCATGGCACATAAAGAAAACAAAAGAAGCTATCAATCGACAACCAGGCCCCCTCCCAGAATGCTACGCTCCTCTTCTACGTAAATACCCGGTGACGACCAGGACAGCGTCATTCTGATGATGGGACCCGAATGGGACCCGAAACGTTAACTGTATTTTGTTATGTTTGTTGAAAGCCGGTGCGGTTCAAACTAGTAAAGATGTCTACTCCCGGCAATTGGACTATATTTAGACAAGCCTTTGACAGAATGTACTCACTGTCCCAGTTGTGCCTTACACTCTTTGCAAAAGTAGTGCTACTGAAGCGTGTCCTTCTTCGTGCGTTTCCAAATCTTTCTCAACATGTAGTGACCATTTGGTAATACCTTGATGCCAAAAAGTGGATTGATCAGTTTAGTAATCCGTCGACCTGTGTACACGAAAGTCCAGCAGTTACAACGTATGCTAAAATCATTGGCAAAGCCTGTTCTTTTGTTGTCGACTGATTCGCAAGAGTCTCATTCGCAAACTCGTTAAGGAAGTTGGTTATGTCCATATTTTCCTCAGCACATTATTCTGTGTCCTCTTCCTCCACATCGCTGTCGGTCCAGGTCGAAGTGAAGTCATATGAGGTTCCATCACTGTGGCTTTCAGATTCCTGGCCCTGGTCTTCCTTTGAAGGCACTGTCACAGGCACCTGTTCATGAGCCCCATGGGGGTCGGCGTCACTGTACTCATCTCCGTTCTCAATGGCCAAAGATTAGGCATGGTTTGTTGTATCCGCAGTGGATGGTGTTGGCTCATTTTGAGACTGGGTCAGGCCATGCAGAGTAGCTGCGAGTGACATTAAACGCCATTTTAACACAGGACAGACACTGCTTTCAGGTAGGCTTACTTCAACACACTGATGTAATCAGTTACGTGCACACAATCAGAATGACAGACACATCGGGTACTTGTTTCCACACGACAGCCTATAACTTGGTTTCATGGTTCCGTTGCATTCCATGTTTTGGGCAGGTGCAAAAAATGCTAGAAGTCATTTGGAAGTGACTGAAATTCCATGTGTTAATACGTTATTTCGATCACTTAACACCTGGCCACGTCAAGCTAATTTCGCGCCCTGATAGGGTTAGCTGTCCCTGTTTATTACTTGTTTTCTGTGATTATTCTCCAAGAAAACATGTAGGGTATCGTGATTCGTGAAGCAACGAAAAAAAAAAGCTACAAATACCCGTGTAGAAAGCAGTACCTGCAAATAAGGAGAGCTGAGGTATCGACTGACAACAGACATGACAAAATTTTATTAATGCGGAGAAGGCATGAATATCTTTCTTTATCAGATGGTAGAGCGCTTGCCTTGGAACCACATATGCGCTGTCCGGCTCCAAGTGGCGTTTCCGTCGAACCTTCGTCCGCGTAGTGGGTTGCGAGCAAGGGAAAACGTCGCCGCTATCATCCCGGTGCAGCCCACGTGAAGGTCCTACTTCGCTAGTAACATTCATTGCAGAAATGTCCAGAAAGAGCTGTTACGTTGATCGGTGTCGGTGCCGCGCGCGATAAAGTTACGATCATGTGAGCACCCTCGGTCGTCTTCGCAGCGTTTTCTTTGCCCTTCCACTGACCGTCGATGTTACACACTTGTGGGACAAAGCGCACGGAAAAATTCGTTTGTTTTCATCGCTAGGAACTTATTCTAAACACCACAAAGGCATCAGTTGTGCTACCATAAACACAAAAGCATGACAAGAAGGGATGGATGGATGGATGGATGGATGGATGCTGTTGGCTGTACTCTTTGTGGCCGGTAGTAGCTTACGCCACCTAGTCTATCTAAAAGAATCCGAAAACGAAACGGCTATACATCAATTGCCGATATAGAGTGTCTTTTTAGCCACCCCAGAGCGCTTCAAAAAGGGAGCGATAAAAAAAAAAAAAAGAATAAAAGGAACGAGAGCTACTTTTTCTACCTGCACTACGTCACCTATATTTCCCCGTAAGTTGCTCAACCGATTTAGTTTTCTTCCATCACTCTGTTAGTCGATCCTTCGTGTGCGGTACGTACCGGCTTAAAGTCAACATGACCGCCCCCGCCGCGGAAACCCATGCCGTGTGCCGCGTGTGCCTCGTGTGCCGCGTGGGTTCTGCCTCATTTTAACATCTTTTGATGGTATAGACAGTGCCTGTTCCACATTCCCATTAATATAATTTCCATTAAAGGAAGCCACGGGGAAGCGCCACCTCAAGCGATATTCCAACTGCAAGCTATATTTCTATATTTGTAGTGCGCTTGCACATAAACATCCTCCGCTACATGGGGCAGACAACCTGTTACCTACTGATTTAAAATGTAATCGATGATAGAAATTTAGAAATGCCACAAGCACATTTTTTGTGTTAAAGCTCATCGGTAGCGCCACCTGCTGATGCAACAGAGCGCTGTACGGCGAGGCCTTCGGAGTCTCATTGGGCCAAGCAGTGAGAGCTTATAGACTTCCTGTTTTTCCTTAGGTTTTTTGGCCGTTCCCTACTACTATGTTTGCCTTTGTTCGGTATTTGTTCGACGACGAACGGGTAGTCATTCCTATTACCGACGTAATGAGCTTCCCAGGCGAATTTGACGGTTCAGAGTTCAACCGCCGTGCGGAATTTCCAATCTACGAAGTGTTCTGGCCTGACGACAGGAAAACACGTGATGGTTTCTACGACCCTCAGGTTGTTTACCTAGCAGGTACGTTGGAGATTCGTAAGAGAAGATTCGTAAAATGGAGCCTGATGAACGTCACGTTTTATTGTGTTAGATAACGAAGAAGACGCGAAGTGTGGCGGGGGAAGACGTCGGTTGGGAAAACCTCCACCACGAGTTGAGAGCCGGTCCGCACCACTAGAAGGAAACGTAAGTGTAGCTGCTAGCAGCGCTAGAAAATTTTTCAGCTTCGTTGCTTGAAATACGAGGGGTATATTAAAGTCAAACCGGGACTTTCTGTCTCCTGAGTCTCCTGAGCTACTTCTTTTGCGTCATTTTCACACGCGACAGGCTTCCGCGTTCACCATGTGGTGGTCCAGAGTTTGTGCAAAACAGAAGACACGCGCTGGACAAGATGGCCGACAACGAGGTGAGCGCGCACATCGAACAACGAATTGTCATGATGTGTCTCGTGAAAGAAGGTGTAAGGTCATCTGAAATTGAGAGAAGACTTCAGGCTCAGTATAGCCACAATACACTTAGCCGCAGCAAAGCACTTGAGCGGTGCAAACAGTTCCGAGACAGCCGTACATCAGTACAGGACAATCCAGGCCGGGGCGGCTCAGAGCCCAGTGTCAAAGATCCTGAGAACATCCAACTTGTGGAACGCCTGATCCTCAAGAACCGACGGATAACATGTCTCAATATGAATAGTGCATATAGTGCGATCAATAGTGCATATTACTGCCAGGTCCTCAGGGATGTGCATAAGGCGCTGAAGCAAAAGCATCCGGGCCTCATCACCAAAGGAGTCCTCCTCCTTCAGGACAATGCACGCCCGCATACCGCGCATCTCACGACACGCACCTTACAGGAACTTGGCTGGGAGTTGCCGCCACATCACCTTACAGCCCAAATCTCGCCCCCAGCGATTTCCATCTCTTTGGGCCACTGAAGGCGTTCCTTGGGGGCCGCCACTTCAGCTACGACGACGAGGTCAAGAATGCGGTCCGATCATGGCTGCTACGCGCTGGTAAGAATTTCTACGCCGCAGGGATCCAAGCCCTCGTGAAACGCTGGGACAAGTGCATTAGTGCAGCTGGAGATTACGTTGAAAAATAAAACTAATTTCTCGGCTGTAATTTAATATTGCTTTTGCGAAAAATGAAAAGTCCCTGTTTAACTTGAACACCCCTCGTGTCTTAACAGTTGGTAACGTAACTGAGTTTTGGTATCTTAAGTGCATGAATTTTGGTAGCTGCCAAAAGGGGAGTAATTAGCCGGGTGGGATGCATGTAATTGGGCACAAATACCTCTAAGTGCGGACGTACCAAAAAAAAAAAAGGGAATCGTGCCTAGCAGTGGCACGACTCGAATGAGTCATGAGTGTGCCAAAATCTGGATAACGGGTGAATTCTAATGACTTTTCGAACAGCTCGCTTAGACAAAGCACTTTCAGGGCAAAACTGTCTCGGCAAACCATGCATGTGGCCACAAAATTACGGGCCTCGCTTTTGGTGAAAGGCTGCTATCAGGATACAGCCTGATGTGTCCTGCTCTCTATGTGTAGAAGGAAAATGTGGAAAGGAAGAAAAAGCAAAAGAAAATGAGAAGGGATAGGAGATAGCCTATCTTGAGGAGTTGGACAACGAGTCTGACCATGATGAGCTCATTCCTGCATCACCAATTAAAGGCTTGGAGAAGAAACTTGCTAAGTGCGGAAAAGAGCTGGGGGAAAATCAAGGAAGAGAACCGTCAACTACGGCAAGCGCTTATTGTGAACGTTTTGGAAACAGATTAGTTGCAGTATTTTGAGCGGACGGCTCTATTGAGATTGAATGTTTTGATTTCCAAGTCTTGCTTCATAAGTTAATGTGTTGTGCTTGTAGAAACCTTTCTTGAACGTTTCCACTGCGACTGCTGCACAGTGAGATCCAAGCAAACGTACAGCCGACCACCCGTGGTTCGAAGCAACGTCATCACTCACCAAGATCATGTGCTGCCTGCAGCAGGTACATTAACCATTCCATATTTTTTGAAATGTAGCTTATTCCACCCGTTCACGTAATCTTGCTTGGCAAAATGTTTTGCAGCTAGAGACAACGAGAGCTTGAGTGTCGACCTTGGGCCCCACCACTGCAGTACCCCAGTGGACAAAATGCTTTCGGACATGGGGACTGAAGAAGGTAATAATTATGATACATGCTTCATATGCTGTATGCGGCACCCTTGTCTGTAGGAATCATAGGTTTGGCAGGATCCCTACTCTAGAAAAAGTACACCAGAAAAGGAAAGTAGTATACAGGGTGTCCCAGAAAAGGTGTCATTGAATTATAATAAGAAAAAACTACGCCACCTAGAATCATGCGGTCAACGACATTTGTTCTTACTAGGTTTTTGCCAACTCATGAGGTGAATGTCATGTGTTGTAAGTTTAATTATGTAAATATTTGCGAACTGAACTTCGGAATTTGCCAAGTAAAGGTCACATTTTTACCCCACCAATATGAAGAGCGTGCCGAATTCAGCCAAGTTCATGTAATTGACAGTGATATTCGCGAGCTATCCTATCGGAAAAAATAGCCGGACATCATGCTTTTCGTAGCACCGAACCATAACGCGCGACGACTTCTTGAGCGCAATCGCTCTCAGTCCGACGGAAAGATGTTCCAAACCCTGCCCACAGAGTGATAGTAGAAAAAGTGAGAGTTCCTGAAATTGGGAGATGGAAAGTGCGATCCCAGCGAAAGTCGGACGCGATAAGCCATTCCTGTGTTATCTCTTTCTGCGTTGCAAGTGTGGGCTGGGTTTTCAACCTCCTTTCGTCGGACTGACAAGGATTGCGCTGAAAAATTTGTCGCGTGCTAGCTCCGTAGAGCATGATGTTGGGCTATTTTTTCTCATGGGACAGCCCCTGAATATCCCTGTCAATTATCATTAGTTACATACAATACAATACATTACACGCTCCTCACATTGGTGTGGTAAAAAAGTGACCTTTACTTGGCAAATTTCCGGCTTCAGTTCGCAAAAATTTACAATAATTAAGCTTACAATACACGACCTTCACATCAGGAGGTGGCAAAAACTCAGTAAGAACAAATGCCGTTGACCGCATAGGTGGTGTTTTTTTTTTTTTTTATTATAATTGAATGACACGTTTTCTGGGACACCCTGTATAAGGTCATGATGCACCTATTTACTACATTTCTCTGCGGCCCACAACTTCCACAATTCACAGAACACCACTAAAGCATGAAGCTGAGACTACAAACAAATGCATAGACCCGGAAGTTTATACGAGAAAATATATGATTATGTTTATTACTCTGTCACATTTGTTTTGAGGGCGCTTGCTGACTGACAACACTCATGCCATTTTGCGAACTGCTATTTAATGCATTTTTCCTTTTCCTTCACAGTATGTGACACCTCTGAAACAGCGGAGGGGCTGCCATTGGTCGCACCGGTGCTACCAAATGGAGGTTAGTTTTCGAACCTTATTCCTTTATCTGTTTTAGCCGTGTTCCCATTTCTATGTGGAGAAACTCTTGAAAAACAGATAAATGCATCTTGAAAAACATCATTTTGGTTTCTCTTGCACATTATTTTTGCAAAAATCCTATGTGAAAGTTCTCATCTTTTTTGTGCTAATCTTATTTTAATTAACAGTTCATCCATGTGCCCTTTTCACCTGCTGGTGACATCATTAGCAAGCATTTGCTTTGTGGCTGCGTAGCATTGGTGTTATGCATACAGATGTTACTGTTTTTGTCCCTCTGTATGTTCCAGTTAAGGGCAGCTGTTTTCTGTTGAGTTGGTGCTGCTTCCTGAGGTGTATCTGCATATACATGTGGCTGAGTTATCAAGCTTATCGCATTGATGTTGATCTTGTAATGGCAGCTGCTCATCACAGCAGGCGCTCGAGAAAGAATCTGGAATGGTGAGCACCTTTCTCAATTGCGTTATTGATAACAAGTACGCATGCATTGACATGTGTGCTTGTTCACAACACTTGTTAAGAGGGCATCAACTCCGTTTCATGATTTTCCCGACACTAGACGGCTCTACGCTCGCCGTACCTTGCACCTTATTCTTGCACCTTTTTCTTACGCTCAATCAGACTAAATAAATGCATTACATGTACCAACAGATCTCTTGTGATCAGTTTCATATGTCATCAGTAAAAGATAAGTTTTATGTCCATCTAGTTCAATGCACGCGGTCTTGCGAAGTTCATTCACGCTACCTTTGTATCAGATATTATGAGTGGTAACACGCGGTCGGTTTTGTGTACTTAATCGGCTACCTTCAATAATGTCCCTGTACTTTTGGCCGCCCAGTGCTTGCCTGACCTTATTTTCCAAGCCCATTTTTTCCTACACCCCACCTCGCTGTAGTAGCAGCTGTATAATAGACTCTAGGGAACCCTACGCTTACAATGTCTTACACTGGGTTCCGGAAAAAACTGGTAAAACAATTATTCTTTTCTTGCACCTTTTTCTTACACTCAATCAGCCTAAATAACTGCATTACGTGTAGCAACAGATCTTCAAAAGAAAAATGAAAAGGAGGAACCACCTAAAACTCCTTGAACTCCGTCCCTATGTATAGATGAACAAGATAAAATGAAATGAACTTGACTTGACTGCTTCCCTGACAGGTGCACATTAACGAGGTTTACATTTGGTTATTTTGTATCACTTAAAGGGTTGTTGTTTGTAATGTGCGGTACATGGAAACAGTGATGACTAGTTTGACAGAAGTGAAGCTTCCAATAATGCGTAAGCCTTGGTGGTACGGGAAGCTTTGAAATGTCTAGACAGCAGCTGAGTTTGGCATGCTGCACATGGTTCTGTCCTCTAGCTGTCTTTTTAGCGATGGCTCATTTCAAACGCTATACATATGTTGTAAACCAGAAAGCTTGCTATGCACACCACAATAATGCTGTATTTTACAGTTGAACATCGGACTGGGCTGCTGGTTCGGAAAGCACAACGGACAAGAGTGCTTGACCAAGACAAGGACTCCATCTTCTTGAGGGAGGGTAGGGTTGTGATATAGGGGACGGAGACCATTAAGAAACGAACAGTGACTGGCCAGCTGTCAAACCGGCTGAAAGGAAACGGAGTCGGCCAGGTGGGCCCAGGTCTGACGCCAAAAAAGCTTAATGTTTTGAAAGGTATTGCACATTGCCATTTTCTTTGCTATTAATAGCTGTAACTTCATTATCACTCTACTTCTAGCGGCCTACCGTATCAGCCTGGAACAGATGGGGGGGGGAGACAAAGACGGAAATAGACGAGAATATGAAAAATGGCAGAGCGACCTTGAATGACAAAATAAAAAGTTTGAAGAAGTACTTGCTGTTGTCAGGTTTGCATCATTGTGTGACACTCACCAACAGCACTGAGCGGTGGGCGACTGTAGTCGAACAGGAGGTAACTCCAGGGGTCCCCAGGCTATGTGGAAACCCCAGCACCTGGAGTTACCCCAGGCCTTAGGGCAACTCAGAGACCTGGGGTTCCCCTAGGGTCATAATACCTTAGGACCCTACACCTTGAGGTAACCCTAGGAATATTTTCTGATAGGGCTGTTCAGCTTGGTGGTTGTGGGCCACACTTCATTCGGTGAATTTCCTCACTAATCGTCATTGTTTATCTGTTGTGCTTCTGCAGGTAGTTGCAAAACATTTCGAAAGAAATTCCAGTGGGCAGATGTTCTGAGGAACTTGCAACAGGCCTCGTGAAGCCTACAGCCTCCTTTTGCGAAACTTTGTAGAAGAGCGCAGAAAAGTGCCCCATGACACGCGAGCCCAAATCGAAAGTTACCTGCTGACGTATCGGTACGTACAAACGCCCACCACCCTTCTGTCACGAAATGTATCACGGTCAGTTAGAGTTGACTTGCATAACATACCTGTATCATTACGAGGAATAATACAATAACGATTCTGACGACAATACGTGGTAATGTCTTCAATATAACGGATGTATGCCTCTCTCACTGCATATTTAACAGTTTTCTTGTATTCGACATCTACTATGGTGACATTATGAGGTGTTCTCCAGGTGACATCATGATAACCAGGAATTGCACTCTGGAATAACGCACACACACATGATGAACTGGAAAGTGCATCTTTCTAGCCCAACGCACACACACACACACATACGAAGGGCAATAGTGACGATGGGCCTACCTACTAGAATAAGGTGGAGCTGCTTTTACTGAAATTCCTGTGCTTACAGATTTTCGCGGAATCAAGTATATGGAAACCTGTTGAAAAACAGGTATGGGGTAAAGGATAGTACCCGTGTAGATGGATACACTATAGTTATTTTACTGCCATTTATGGCGAGATTCTGTTGATGGGCTGGTAGAAAACGGCGGAAACGACGTATCCGACCTTGGAATTTGTGTACCGCTCGTGTACGTTTAACATCATGGAATTAATATGAGACGTATGAATGTGGGCTTCTTTTATACACAGCTCACTAAGACCTACGTACCAGAGAAAGAGTAACGAAGCATATACTGTTCTTCGTGGGATTGGCGACCCCAGCGAAACATGGGAAGAGCTGACGAAGACCTCGGAGGACTTGCAGAACGGAACACCAGGGTCCTACCTTATACTTGAGAGCAGAAACCCTCCTTTGCTGGCCTTCTGTTCGCTGCTGGACCTCGCCATACTCCACAGCTCTCACCGCTGGGATTGCGACGACACGCTCTCCTACAAACCAGCAATGTTTTGTCAGTTGTATTCAATACATGGATTCGTACGGGGCGAAGCTGTCCCGCTAGTGGTGGGACTACTTCCAGACAAGACGTCGGCAACATACAGTACAGGGCCTTCTTCCAAACCGTGCGAGACGCATTCGAAAGGAGGCACGCGTGTGCACAAGTACAAAAAATGTGCACGCAAAAATGGAGCCCCATGAAGCCCACTATGCTCGTTTACCTCTATGCACTATATATATATATATATATATATATATATATATATATATATATATATATATATTCTTTCCCTTTTTTCAGGTAATATTTGCTTACTCACTTGTAACAACATGATGTTTTGCTGTAAGTATACTGCAACCCATCATGCTGTTGTCACGAATTTATTCAGAGGAATGGTACAGTTGGCGCAATTTCTGGCGGAAGAGGTTATTTTGACTTCGAGGTGGGCGCTATGGGAGCATTGTATTCGGTTTTCCCGTGTCTGCAACAATAAAAGGCTGCCTGTTCCATTTTGCACAGTGCCTCCAAAGAAAAATGCGAGAGCGTGGGCTCAAGGTAGTTACATGAATTTGTCCATTTCATGAACCATAGGATGTGTGTCACATACCATAAGTACCTCAATTGTACGCTTTCCGGTGCAGGCGTTATACTGTGGAGCTGGAGCGTACGCTGCAGAGCCTTTAGATGATGCCAGGGATTTCTGCGAGGCTGTGCAGCGCTGAGCCTCCTTCCTCCAAGGCTAGTTCAGGCTCACTGGGCGTTATCGTTGGTCCAATCAAGACCCCGCCTCCCTGACCCCAGGACGGAAGCAGCCATGGCCCTTTTTGCCGAATGTTTTCAGCGGCACTAGTTAGCAAATGTCCATCTTTGGAATTTCCTTGACGACGACGACGATATCCGCGCCAACAACCACGCGGAGGGATGGTACAACCCCTACGTGTGAAATTCTATAGTCAGCCATGGATGTCGCTTTCGAAGCTCCTAGTTGAATTTCAATGCGACATACATGATACGAATGAGGTAAGTTTTCTCTCTCTGTACAGCCCGATCACATACACAAACAATAGACAAAATACAGAAATGGAGGGAATGAACATGTTTCAAAACTTAAATTTACCACTCTATTTCCAGGTTCGTATTAGAAAGTTGGTCAACTAAGCGGAGCCAAACCACCGCCGCAGGATTTACGCGCAGAACAATGCTGCGACACAGGTAGCTCGTCACTGGTTCTCGTGGAGTTACTGATGCTACACATCGGGAGATATGACACTAGAAGTGCCGTTCACAACCATCATGGACCAATTCGCGCACATTATCAATTCGTATTTGCAGCGTGTGTCACGTCTTCTTGGCTGTGATTAGTAAGCAGGTTCAACTGCACTGTTTCAGGTAGAATTGATTCATGAGGACGCTACGTAAATATCTACATATAATCCCAAAGCCCCAGCAGCTGCCCGTAACCCATTCCATAGGATTCCACCCCACTTCACGCTAAATAGGAAAATGCTGCATGCCCCCGCCTTTCGGTGGATATGAGCATTCGGATGTTCTGGACGTTTTGTGCTTATGAGCAGCTTCTCTCCTCCTGCTCGTTCCCACCAAACGCTCAAAACCGCCAACTCTTTTTCGGTGCCTATGGGCGTTTGGAGGTTTTGAGCATTTGTTGCTTATGAGGCACAACCATCAATCCCATACTATTCTTGTAGTACAATCCATTCAAAAACGAGTCATAGGCGGCAGTAAGAACAGTAAGAATAATCTGCGCACCTCCAGCTAGATTACAGCAGTGCGCATTCGTCCCCGTGGACGGTTGCGCGGAAAACATCATGCTGCTGAAGACGATCATGGTCGAAGCGAAGAGGAAAGGGATGTAAACAACGAGATTTGGCCGAGGCAGACCAACAATTAGGGACGACACACTTTTCCCTGAGTTGTTTACATAGGAAAGGGATATCATTATTCCTGGCCATAATGGACCTCACTAAAGCTTTCGATCGCGTGACAAGGGACGCCATCTTTGCAGCAGCAGCCGAGGCCGAACTCTCCGCGGACTTCATTAACTACATGAAGGACTTGTACAGGATGCGCTGACCCTACTCCGAATTGGGGCTTCTACTCGTCTTGTACAGCCGACGACGGGCGTTAGGCTGGGTGACCATTTGTTTCCTATATTATACAATATTGTGCTTGACGGCGTCCTGAGAAAGGGCGACTACGGTACTGGGTTCAACATAGGCGAGTGTACCCTAGACACGATGGCCTTCGCTGACGATCTGGTCTTTATCTCTTCAACCCCGATTGGCCTCCAACATCGGCTGAATGAGGCGTCCAGATTCCTGGCTTCCCGGGGACTCGACATGAACCCCTCCAAGTCCTTCACCGTTGCCATGGCGTACTCCGGGCGTGACAAGAAGTCAAAGATTTACACCTCCACCTTTAACGTCGTGGGACACGTGATACCTGCGACTGGACCAGAATTCTCCTGGAGGTACCTGGAAGTAACTTTTACACTGACGGGACGACCAACACCTCCCATCCATGAAATGGACACATTACTGAAGCGGGCACAGAAAGCCCCCCTTAAGCCCCAACAGCGCCTCGTGGTACTCACGTACTACCTGATACCCCGACTCTACCATCGTCTTGTCCTAGGACACTGGTCACGTCAGCTCTTGGAACGACTAGATGTGAACATCAGGGCTGCTGTTCGTCGCTGCATCAAGTTACCCCATGACACTCCCGGTGGTTAATTCCACGCGCCAGTGGCTTACGGCGACCTGTGGGATCCCCTCCATGAGAACCAGTGTTACCTTCCTGCAACGGGCCAGGATGCTGCGCCTCCGTGACTCTACGCATCCTGCTATGCGGGAGGCCGTAAAAACACCACGTGTGGCTGAGGCGCTGCGAAGGGCGGAGGCTGCTTCCACTGATGACGGAGGGCTCCTGAGATCAGCGTTGGCGATCAAGAAGTTCTGGAGCAGAAGACGCTACTTGACGAATTATGGCAAGGCCCTGACCGATGCCCCCCTGGTGCCCTACGCCCACTCCTGGGTGGGCGAGGGCTCCTGGGTGCTACAAGGAAAATAATACATAGACGTCCTGAAGGTGAGGGTGAACGCTCTGCCGTGCCGCACGAGGGCGGGTCGTGGGGCGGTGTCCGAGCGGGGATGTCGAGCTGGATGTCGATCAGAAGAGACCCTGGCTCACGTCCTCCAGACCTGTCATCGCGCCCACGGAGCTCCGACCCGCAGTCATGACAACATTGTGCGGTATGTGGCCAAGAGGCTCGACGAAGTTGGATGGAGTACATCAGTAAAACCCATCTTCCGCGTTGCTGAGGGAACACTCAAGCCGGACCTGGTGGCAAGAAGAGAAGGCCAGGCCGTTATCCTCGACGCCCAGGTTGTGCAGAGGCACCGGGATTGCCGTCGAGCTGGCCCATGCCCCCAAGGTTTTCAACTATGGAAGATCCAACCTCTGCGATCAAGTGGCTGGGACCGGCCCTGAACCCCAGGTGTCTAGCGCCACATTGTCCTTCAGAGGGGTGTGGGCGAAAGCTAGCGCCGACACTCTCCTTGACTTGGGGTTAAGCAAGAAGGACATTGCAATGATCACGCTCATAGGACTCCAGGGAAGCGTGCGATCTTATAAGCTTTTTGGGAGAATGACCGCTGTGGCCCCCCACCGGTGAAGAAGGTGCAGGCTCCCGAGACACGCAGTTTTCCGCCCTTTTGTCACTTATTTTTGGGCGGTTTGCTAATGGTACATCTTCCCTTAATAAATATATATTTGTTCAGAAGAATAGCTGAATGACACAAAGGACGACCAAATAACATTCCCACAATATTCTTGTAATACAATCCATTCAAAAACGAGTCATAGGCGCCAGTAAGAATAATCTGCTTTCAAAGTTCGACCAAGTATAATTCCCGCTATGTTTTTTTAATACAATCCATTCAAAAACGAGTCATAGGCGCAAGTAGGATTAAGCTGCTTTCTGGAGCAGAAGACTCTACTTGACGAATTATGGCAAGGCCCTGCCCGATGCCCCCCTGGTGCCCTACGCGCACTCCTGGGTGGGCGAGGGCACCTGATTGCTTCGGCCCCTGGGGCTAGGTGAGCTCTCAGTTGTGTGCTGTCCGCATTGCTACCGCTTGTGTATCCGCTACCCCACCTCCACGTGGTAGGGGCTGGGCTCATCCTTGTGGCGAGTCTAACGGGGCTCTGCGGTACACCCCCCTTGGCTCGCTCTGAAGTGGCCGGGAGAAAATTGTGTTGAGCTCGAGTGTGCTTCCCTGTTTCCTTCAAGCGTCAGCCGAGTTGCTGAAGCTCTCAACCCGAACCCACCTGTTGCGGTACGGCCTCAACGATGTTCCAGTGCTCCTGTGGAAGAAACTTTACCACAAAGCGTGACCGTAGCGTTCACATGACCCATGCTGGTCATACGCCGGTGCTATCTACTGGGGAGGAGGACCAGGTTCCTCACGCTGCTGAAGGACAGCCGAATGACGAAGTCATCTTGCCCTTCACTTGTCCCCACTGTGGACGGAGCTTTGCCTCATCTATCGGATTGGGACTGCACTGCTTTTTCCGGGACGGTCACTTGATAGTATCAAATCCTATAGGAAACAAGTCGCCTACAGGTCTTTATTGGAGGAGTTGTCTGCCCATCCTCAGCAGCGACCCGTGGGTCCATCAGGTGGACTGGATACTGAAGTCGAATCCCAATCCGCTGCGGCGGCTAGAATCCAGAAGGACCAATCCGAGGGTGGGTCAGTGAGGGGTGGGAGTACTAAATAAGCGATCCTTATGGCCCTAAGAGAAAGATTAGAGAGATGCCCACCTGAGGGATCCCAGAGTCACAGGCTTTGGGACATCGCTAGATCGGCAGTTGATGGTCATCGGTTCGACACCCCTTTGAACGACTATATCCGGGAGGTCTTCTTCCGGGACACTCAACCCTCAAGAAGGAACCCCAGGCCCCCAGCTGGAAACCAGTACAGACACCTGAGTAGAAGGAAACGTAAACGTCGCGAGTATGCGAGGATGCAGGAGCTTTACAAACATCGGCAAGCTGAGTGTATACGACGTATCCTCGATGGTCCCAGTGATGCTTCTGTCCGAGACCCTAGAGGTCTTTTGGAAGGTTGGAAGGAAGTGATGGAAGGAGCGGCTCCTCAGGTGGCGTCTGAGGACGGCGTGTCGACTCGCCGTATTATTGATCCCTTTGGACCCGTATCGGCCCAGGAGGTACATCAGGCACAGGCTAAAACGAGAAGTGAGCCAGGCCCGGATCGGCTGACGCCTCAAGGAAGACACCTGTATTGATTCTGCAGACTCTACTTGCCCTCTTTATGCCAAGTGGAAAGCCGCCCCTCTGTCTTCTGGGTGCAAGTACCATCTCCATCCCTAAATGTCCTCAAGCTGCGGAGATGAAAGACTTTCGTCCCATCACGGTTGGTCCTGTTCTATTGAGGCTGTTTCATAAGGTGTTGGCTCGTCATTTGTCTACCCTGGTGGATTTCGATGTTCGCCAACGGGCCTTTCAATTACTGGATGGCTGCTGTGAAAATATGCTTCTCCTATCGACGGTACTTCATGAAGCCAAGACGAAGTGGAGACCCCTCTACATGGCGAGCGTGGATCTGAAACGCGCTTTTGATAGTGCCTCTGTTCAGGCCATTTTGGGGGCGGGACGGCGACGTTGTCTTGCAGATGACTTCCTGAGCTATCTTGAATATTCTTACAGGAATAGTTCCACGGTCCTGTCAATCATGAGGGAAGCGGTGCTCGCAAAACCGTCTAAAGGCGTACGGCAAGGTGATCCCCTTTCCCCCATCCTCTTCAACTTGGTGATGGATGGGTTATTGAAAGGTGGGTAGGGGGGTGTCGCCTTCAGAAGCGGCGACCTTGGGATTGATGCGCTCGCATTCGCTGATGGATTACTCCTTTCCGCTTCAACTGCGGCGGGTCTGCAGGATCGCCTCCACGAGGCCAACTCCTTTTTCTCAAGCAAAGGGTTGGAAATAAATACGACGAAATTCTTCACTCTTTCCATAGTGCCTTCTGACAGGGATGCCAAGGTCAAGTGTGTGGACCTGGCTTTCTACGTAAATGGCGAGGCCCTTCCGACTTTTCAAACTGCTAACGTATGGCGCTATCTGGGAGTGCGCTATTCCCTGAAGGGCGAGAAAAACCTCTTTCTTTGGTGCATGAAGTTGGTATACTCCTGGCTAGACTGCAGAAAGCCCCTCTTAAACCGCAACAGCGCTTGGACGCTTTGCGTCACTATCTTCTTCCCCGGCTGTACTACAAGTTGGTGTTGGGGCCATGGAACGGCGGCCTACTATGCAAGCTGGACACCGCTGTAAGGGCCTCTATTTGGAGATGGCTAAGACTTCCACATGATACCCTCGTGGGGTATATCTACGCCCACGTCGCCGAGGGTGGGTTGGGGGTCCCTTCTTTAAGAACCTCCATCCCCTACCTTACCTACGAGAGGTTGTCTCGACTGTCGCTCTCGTCCTCGGGCATTGGGAAGATGGCGGCCACCTGTACGCTGATGAAGAATACAACGGTGCATGACCTACGCTGCACAAACTTCAAGGGACATGGCCTCACCACCAAGAAGAGGGCCCTTTCCTACTGGTCATCGACTCCACACACGTCGAACGATGGCCGACCGTTGCGGGGCTGCTCGATGGTGCATGCTGCCCAGCGTTTCATGGCTGTGGGAACGATGCTCCTTCTTGGCAGTGAGTTCCTCGACATAAATAAGTTACGGATGAATGCCCTGCCAACGCTGGCCAGAACCAAGTGAGGCAGGGGCACGTGGACGATGTGTAGAGCGGGGTGGGGCAAGAACGAACTTTGTCGCACGTCCTTCAACAATGTCATCGAACTCACCATGCTAGGATCAGAAGACATAACAATCTGGTCAGATTTGTGTCACAGCGCCTATTACAGCTATAGTGGCATGTGAAAGTTGAGCCCCGGCAACGAGCTTCTAATGGAGAGACCTACGTCCCGGACATCGTGGCCTACAAGGACCAGACCACCGTCGTCATCGACGCCCAAGTGGTTGGGCTGCCCATAGAACTGGCTCATGCGAGTAAAGTGCGCGATTATTGTGTGTCCCCTGTGCTCGTGTTTGTGAAAGGTGACCGTATAGAAAGCCCCAGTGACGATAGACACATAGAAACATATAGAAACATCAGTGACATCAGTGATATAGAAACATCAATGACGATAAACTACTGCGGCGTCTGGTCGAAGACTAGTGCGGGTAGTCTCTTGGACTTTGGCCTAACAACACAGGACTCAAAACTCATGACTGTGTGCTGCCTGCAAGGTGGTTTGAGATGTTTTAGGATATGCAATAGAATTCTGTAATCCGATTCCATAAAGGGCGCTGAGCATTGCTTGAGTGTTTGACGTTTTTGCGTTGTATGAAAAATTGTGGCACTAATAATGTCACTAATAATGTCTACAGTTGTACTGATTACTCAAGCGTCATGAAACAGGCAACGGTAGCAGCTAAAATCGCACAAGTGCGGCTTCCGTAACATCACAGGTGCACAAAGCATGACAGAAACATGGCGAGCGAGTAGCAGACGACAAAACAGGAAAACCTAACGCAGCACTGCCTAGCTTTGGGTTGTGCACGCAACTCCGAACAGTTATCCCACCAGTTCGAAAAAAAGACTGTTTCAGGTAGCCGAGATGACTAAAATGATTAAGCAGATGACGTAACTGCGGACAAGTTCACTGGAGGCACAGTTTTCGTTTTCAAAATTTCACTGTACTCCAATTGCTGCTGCTACGTACCCATCCACCATCTACCCATAATATGCAATTTTTAGAGTTCAGGAAGTTTGTCAAACGTAATAACTATCATGTTCATAGTACAGAAAATTAGCACCGGCATGGCTTTAGCCGTTTTAGCCCGTCTCTCAACTACAAATGTTTATGTACACTAGCGCCGCGCGAACACGCTGCGTCGTTTACCTCGGGCAAAGTCGAGCGTCTCGAAGCGCGGGCAATGCGGGTGTGCGTTTCGTTCGTGAGCTGGACGCTTGTACATGTGCGCCTCATGGCAACTATTCAACTGCATTAACAACACGTCGCATTACAACGTAAGTCTACTTTTACAATTCCCTGAGATTGTCGTGCCTCTGACGGATCATGTGTGCCACTGATTGACAGTGCAATGACGACCACATCAACTGACCTGGGGGCTTAATCGCTTCATCGTCGTTACGGTCGTTACAAGCTAACGAGTGGTAGGGAAATTCAAAAAGGTGGGCACGTGACACATTGCGCGTGACGTGTACCACGGCCTTCACGTATCGCGCGAAGAGCTCCGTGCACGCGTTTTATCACGTGCCCACCTTTTTAAATTTCCCGCCCGCCTTTTTGAATTTCCCGCCACCCGTTAGCTTGTAACGACCGTAACGACGATGAAGCCCCCTGGTCGGTCAGGTCCGAGGACGCTGCAGTAACTGTGACTGCTCGGGGTACCTTTTCTTATGACAAGTGCCCTCCTGGTTGGTGCATGATGTGTGGCCACCCGTTTGCGGACCACGGCGTTATAGGTACTCTTGTTTATCAAGCCGTTTGGTTTTCCGTTCCGGATCTGCGTTGCAGCGTTCTTTCCGATCAGTGTCAGCGATCGCTTATTTTAATTTCTCTATCTCATCGGGTCACGAGGTATTCGACCATCTTTATTCCTAACAATCTCAGTGCCATTGAAATGCTCACGCGTCAAGTAAGGTGCGTAATGACTAGGTCACGTGTTTTTAGGCACTAGAGACGCCCGGAACAGGCAAGCGTTTAGGCTCTCAAAAACTCTAAATAGGCAAATATAGGCGCGTTAATAATTAGCGTATTTGCCCGTCATGTTGGCCATTTTCAGATAACATGAGACAGTTGAGGTCAATTTTCAATTTTCCAAGCTTGCAACTCTTCCTGTTTGCCCGAAAATAGACGTTTATAGAGCACAGAAAGATGGAAAAAGGCACTTGCCGGACAGAAATGAAAACAATAAAAACAAAAAAGGAACTAATTTAAGCTTGGAAAAAGCCGTTTTAGGTATTTGCAGGCATTTTATGCAACTGCCAGAGACAATTTCCAGACCCTACCTGTGGGCATTTGTCGGATGACACAAAACGGTTATGGGCTCCGGGACAGGGATAATAGATTCTTTTAGCTTTTATGATGCAATTGTAGGGTGCCTAGCAGCTCTGCATGCCTTCCTAAAGGACAAAAAAAGGGGGCCTATAAGACACCATAACCAGGAAAACGGCGATTATAAGACAGAACCGGAGATAGGCATTGTTGATACCAAGTCGAGAAGAGACGCGACTAGTTACGATGATGTTTATTTCCAGAATGAATAACGCTTGCGACGGATGATAGTCAAGATGTGATGTGCGAGACATGCGCTCAGTTGTGTTGTACTCATGATGATCATGATATGTCCGTTGCATTAGCAACAGACTGCGGACCGGCAACGTCATGCTGTTGTATCCCAAGTGGGTACAGCGACCTGCTAGCGCGTCTAGTCACATGCCCAGTAGACGTTCGCACTGTATATGACCGTACCGTCCCATCTTGTCCCTTGTGTCCGGATTGAATGCGGACCAGAGGCCAGAACATCCTTGGCTTTCTTTCTTCTGAAATCACGACGTCGCCTGGCGACATAGTTTTTCCCCCTGTTTTGTTTGCACTGGTTGGCTGAGCGGAGCTCCATGAAGTAACGCCTCTGCCACCTTCTCCATGCTGCTCGGAGCAATGTTGCACGTTTCTGCCATGTGCGATGGATGGGTTCCGTCTCCTCTGTTGTCATCTCTGGAGGCACTATGGTAAGGCGTCTCCCTGTGATTAACTCCGCTGGTGTTAGCGGAAGAATCTCACGTGGTTCATCGTACACGTAAGAAAGCGGTCGAGAATTAATGACGGCTTCCACCTCTGCTACGATTGACACCAGGTCTTCATACGTCAATGATTTTCGGCCGGTGGTTTTCGTCAATGCCTGTTTCGCAGACCTTATCAATCTTTCATAGAATCCACCCCACCACGGTGCATTTGTAGGAATGAACTTCCAGCTCACGCTGTTGGTCCCAAGGCAGTCCAGCAGTTCATCGTCTCGTATACGTCGCCATAATGCAGAGTGTTCCTTGTTGCATCTTTTGAAAGTGGGTGCGTTGTCGCTGTATATCACTCTAGGCATCCCTCGCCGTGCGAAGAATCTTCATACTACGTGAACGAGGCTTGCTACCGACATGTCGTGGGAAACTTCTAGATGGACAGCCCTTACGACAGCACAAGTAAACATGGCAATGTACATTTTCGCGTTGCGTTGATGACTGTGCGTGTCTCTGACGTATAGAGGTCCTTTAAAATCCACTCTTACAACAGTAAATGGATGGCACTGTTGCACTCTGTCAGCAGGAAGTGGTCGCGTGTTCTCAGACGTTTTTGTCTGGTTGAATCTCCTGCAAACGGTGCACCTATGAAGAACGTTCTTCACCACCTGCCTTCCTCGAAGTATCCAATAGTTTTCCCTGAGCTTTGCAAGAGTGTCTGCTACTCCTCCATGCATGACCCTTCGGTGAGCTTGCTCGACGAGTAATGAGACGTAGTGAGCATCTCGTGGCATGATTATGGGGTGCTTTTTATCGAACGTAAGATTTGCCATCTGTAACCTCCTTTCAATCCTCAATATGCCGTTCTCATCAAGAAACGATCTGTACTTCTGCATGAAGTATCGTTTTTATAGTGATTTCGCGGCGTTCGGGGTTTGATATTCCTCAGGGAAAGCTGTGACTTGTACATGTCGGAGCCAATAGTTCTTAGCGTTTTCAATCTCTTCCGTACTAAGTGGTCCGTCGATAGAAGCCCCTTTACAGTTTCCACAAAATCTCTTTATCCACGCTGTTACTCTGTGGAGTTTATTTAGTGAGCTGAAGTTCGTGCAGCAAGTAGCTTCTTCCGCTGGCGCCGTCGTTGTTGCAAGTGATCTTTGCTGATGTTTCGCTTCTTCCCGGCAGCTTGGTGCTTCGAAGCACTGTTCAGGCCATGCTTGTTCGTCTGTCTGTCGTCTGAGCCAATTAGGGCCGTTCCACCACTTGTCGTTGGTCGTCAGTGTAGTCAGTCGAACACCTCGAGTGAGCATGTCCGCGGCGTTTTCGGTCCCAGGACAGTGCCTCCATTGTGTTGGCTTCGTCTAGTTCTTGACTTCGTTAACTCTCCTTCGGACGTACTCCTTCCAATTCTCGCTCTTACCGTGTAGCCAATACAGTACGATTGTCGAGTCAGTCCAGAAGAAAACCTGTTTGATGCTTGGGAATGCGTCCATCAACATTCTTGAAATTTTCACAGCTACAACAGCGGCTTGGAGTTCCAACCTTGGAAGCGTCTGCTTCTTGACTGGTGCTACCCTGGCCTTTGCCAGCACTATGTTTGAAGAAGCGTCCGATCCGTTTGAAGAAGAGTCCGATGTTTTAATAACCAGGTACGCAACGGCGCCATACTCCTTGCAACTTGCGTCACAGAAAACATGCAACGATACATTCTTCGTCCACATGCCGTAGTACCTGTTGATCTTGATCTCGGTAAGGTACTGTATACCACCTTTCCCAACTCTCCTGTAGGTCCGCCGGAAAAGGCATTCCTCCAAATACTCATCCACAAAAGAGACCGAGATGCCCTGCGATTCCTCTGGTATCAAGCTATGCCCACAGGAGTGGACGATAAGCTGGAAATATGGCGAATGACGAGAGTCACGTTCGGGACTGGTCCTAGCACATTCATGTTGGCGGCGACACTGAAGAAACTGCTGAGAGAGTCCGAAGTGGACTATCCGGAAACAACAAGACTGTTGAACGATTGTACGTATGTCGATGATTTTATATCTGTTGCTGACTGCGAGGAAGGCGCTATCAACGTGTACAACGAGGTGAAGAATATAATGCCGAAGGGAAGCATGAACATGCGGAAATGGGCCTCCAACTCAGCACGGCTGAACGCTTTGTACGTGCAGGACCCGGAGGAAGTCTCTCCCTTCGCTGGAGATTCCCGCGTGATAAAGGTTCTGGGAATGAAGTGGGATACGGAACAGGACTCCCTCTTTTACAATGCTACCAACCTTCTCCAAGGTGGAAGGCCTGCTGTATGGACGAAGAGGAAGGTGTTGCAGAGGGCTCAAAGCATATACGACCCGCTAGGTTTGATGTCACCGTATACGATCGCTGCAAGGATCTACATGCAAAAAATGTGGCAACAAAGATTCACTTGGGACCAACCTATTCCGGCGGACCTACAGGAGAGTTGGGAAAGGTGGTATGAAGACTTACAGTACCTTACCGAGATCAAGTTCAACAGGTATTACGGCATGTGGCCGAAGAATGTACCGTTGCATGTTTTCTGTGACGCAAGTTACAACGCGTATGGCGCCGTAGCGTACCTGGTTATTAAAACATCGGACTCTTCTTCAAACGGATCGGACGCTTCTTCAAACAGTGCTGGCAAAGGCCAGGGTAGCACCAGTCAAGAAGCAGACGCTTCCAAGGTTGGAACTCCAAGCCGCTGTTGTAGCTGTGAAAATTTCAAGAATGTTGATGGACGCATTCCCAAGCATCAAACAGGTTTTCTTCTGGACTGACTCGACAATCGTACTGTATTGGGTACACGGTAAGAGCGAGAATTGGAAGGAGTACGTTCGAAGGAGAGTTAACGAAGGCAAGAACTACGGAAGCTTGGAAGAAGTTACTTGGGACCCCTGCGTTGGGGTCCCTTCTGCATTATATTCTTCACCTCGTTGCACACGTTGATAGCGCCTTCCTCGCAGTCAGCACGAGATATAAAATCATCGACATACGTACGATCGTTCAACATTCTTGTTGTTTCCGGATAGTCTACTTCGGACTCTCTCAGCAGTTTCTTCAATGTCGCCGCCAACAGGAATGTGCTAGGACCGGTCCCGAATGTGACTCTCGTCATTCGCCATATTTCCAACTTATCGTCCACTCCGGTGGGCATAGCTTGATACCAGAGGAATCGCAGGGCATCTCGGTCTCTTTTGTGGATGAGTATTTAGAGGAATGGGGGGGGGGGGGGGGGCTTTTCTATGTCGGCAGTAAAAGCAACAGCATGTAGTCTAAATCTCAGTAGGAGAACGCTTACATTCGGGTTCATATTGGGTCCGATGTGAAGATTCTCGTTCAAGCTGATCTCTTGAGTTTCACGAGCGGAAGCGTCGAACACGATACGACATTTCGTTGTAATGCGGTCCGTGAGAATGACCGCGTGGTGAGGTAAGTAGTACACTGGTCTATCAACTTGATCGTGATCGTATTCGTTCTCTGGCACCTTTTCTGCGACGCCGTCAATTAAATATTTGCGGATAGCATCATCATACGTCTTGAGCAGGTCGGGCGTACGAAGTAAACGGTCCGTCAAACCTTTAAGTCGTTTCCGTGCGTTTCGTTCATTTGTTCCAAGGTCTATGTCGTCTTTCCAAGGTAGCCGTACTTCGTACCTTCCGTTGACGTTCCTGACTGTGCTATTAAACCTGTTCAATACCTCACCTCCGGTTTTGTCGTCGTAATCGGCTTCGTCCTCTGGACCAAAAATGTTGTTAATGAATTGACGTTGCAGGCCTTGCCGGACACAGACGATTACAGCTTGCTCCTGGGCTTGAGAATTCATCGTGTCGTTTACAACGCCATGCATAAACCATCCTAATTCGGTGGGGACACAGACTAAATCATCATTAATTCTCCTGATGTCATCTTGCACGAGTCTCCAGTACCAATCGGTCCCAATGAGAATGGAGATAGGAAGTTCTTGATCTGCTGTGGTGACATTCGATGCTTCCTCAAGTAGGAAAGTGCCCTTGAGATGCTCTTGACCGATGGCAGGAAGTACGTTGGCGCATATTTGCTGCGTTTGCAGGACGTCAATTTCTACGGCAGTGCCCTGTGTAGTTCCAGCTTGACCGAAGTTTTGCTCAATGCCTTGGTGACTGTTGCTCCACCGCACGACCCTATGCTGATTTTTTCGACTCCGTGGGAGTGGCATCCTAATTGCTTCGCGAGCTCTTCGGTGATGAAACTTCGTTGGCTACCACTGTCAAACAGAACGCGTACCCAGCATGTGTTTTCAGGTCCCTTCGCATATGCCATTGTTGTGCCTACAATTATCTTGCTTGACTGTTTAGAGGGAAATGCGGAGGCTGCTAAAACCACCTCTCCCGGGGAGTCGACCGGAACAGTGTTGACTTGTACTTGCTGGGTACTCCTATTGCGTATGTAGTCTGGGTCACAGAGGCTCGTAGCGTGTCTTCGGCTGCACTTGCGACACCTGATGTACGACTGACAGCGACTAGCAATGTGATTTCGTCTCGTACATTTTAAACAGCATCTTGCTTCAATTAATAGCCGCTTCTTCTCCTGAAGTGGGATATTCGCTGTCGCAAGTGACCGTCCGACGTTGATCTGATTTGCAAAATAAACACGATTCATCATTTGCCGTATTTGGTGTCCGTGAATTGTTGGCGTTTAAAAGAGCAGAAGCCGTTGGTATATCGGTGGTTTTGACCTTACGAATATTCGGTTTCCCTTCGTGCTTCTCCTCACCGGTATACCCTAATGCATGTTCCTTGGACACTATTTTTACTCGCAAGTAGTCCACCAGGTCCTGGAAGTCCTGGCTGTAAAGGTGTACCGCACTGCCACTGGCTACATCTGCACCGCGAGTACTGTCATTAAATGCTTGTCGTTCCTGATGTTCAACGACCATGTCTTGGGGCAGCTTGCTTAAAATGATGGGTCTAAGTAGTGCGCTGTAGGCATCGGTTGATATGCCCAAAACCTGAAGGCTTCGTGCCCGGGATTGAATTTCATTATAGAATTGCCGCAGTTTCGAAATATCCGAAATATCGAAATATCGAAGGATCCGTGACTGGGACCATGTTTGTCAGCTTCCTTATGTGCTCATCAGCTATGCGTGTGGATGATCCATATTCCTTCTTGAGAAGTTCAATTGCCTCGTTATAGCAGCCCTCATTCAAATTTAATCCACGGATGAGATCAGCGGCGTTCCCAGTTAACAGAGACGTCAAATAACAGAACTTCTCAGTAGCGGTAAGCGCGTTGTTGTGGTGCACTGCAACTTCATAACGTGTCCAGAAAGGAAGCCATGCGTCTCAGGCGCCATGAAACTTCGGGAGCTCTAATTTTGGCAACTTTATCTTATTGTCCCTATGGACAGAAGCAGCTGGAACAGGGCTGGGGTTGAAAGCCACCGAAGTCGACGCGCCCGTCGAAACTTCTTGGGAGCGCAGACCTATGCGAGTGATGGTCTCCAAAATCTGATGGCGGTATTCGGTCGTGGCAGTCATCTCGCGTTCATATTCTTCGCCAGAGAATTTATCCTTGAGCTCGCTGTCAACAGCCTTCAAATCTCTGGAAATATCTTGGAGCTTCTCTCTTAGTATAGCAATATCATGCGCGGTTGTACCGGCAGCTCCCAATTTCTCGTCGATACCGTTCCTCAATCTTGTTTCTTGTGAGCGTAAAAATTTCGTGTCTCTCTTCAACTTGCCCATGGCCGACTCGATTCGAATATCCACGGGAGTCAGTCAAACCGTAAAACTCACCGTGGCCAACAATGCGAGAACCAGAGCCGTAATCCTTGTATCCTTCGATCTTTTAACCTTGAGTATCCTGGTCACGGCACCAATTTCTGTTGATACCAAGTCGAGAAGAGACGCGACTAGTTACGATGATGTTTATTTCCAGAATGAATAACGCTCGCGACGGATGATAGTCAAGATGTGACGTGCGAGACATGTGCTCAGTCGTGTTGTACTCATGATGATCATGATATGTCCGTTGCATTAGCAACAGGCATCAAAGCTTAAAAACGTTGGTTCTAAGCAGTTATAGGCATTTCCAGGCAAATGACTAACAATTAAGGCTTTAATAAGGACTGGAGTAACATTTTCAGGTTTAATTAACCCGGTTCCACCCCAATTTTTCCTAGCAGATTCACTTCTGACCAGTTTGTGTGAAACCCGGTCCCACGCGAATTTTTCCTTCCAGATTCGCTTCTGATTAGTTCGTGTTAATCCCTAATTCTCCCGGAATTCCAACCCATATCAATTATTAGCAGACTCTTCACCTACTTTGTCATGTGCACCTTTAGCCTGCGGTGTCAGGAAAGTTACATGTGTCTAATGTGCACCTACTCCTTGTGTGTGCACAGCGCCACAGTAATTTTTTTAAAAACAACACTAATGTTTCGTTTCACAAAGAACCATCATACCCTGGAGTGTTGCAAGACATAAATGAATGAAAATGAATAAAATACCCGATAACACTGAACAGTTCCAGTACCACCTATCCTTGTTCTGATTTATGGACTCAAAAATAACTCAAATTTTTATGTCCCATCCCAACTTTACCATTTAATTTAATAGCATTTATCCTGCAGGTGTCAATCCCTAGTTATTACTTTTTGTCTTTATTGTTTGTTGTCATTGTTGTTAAAGAGTATTTACAGAAATTGTGCTCTCTTCTTTGCATCAGGCCCTTTGCAAGATGGAGGATTTTCTTCAACATAGGAGCAGGGCAGGCACTACTCAGCTAGGAATTTTAATAGCATCCCGAATTTAATAGCAGTTAACCTGCAAATGTCACTCCCTAATTATTACCTTTTGGCCTTATTGTTTGTTATTGTTGCTGTTAAGAGTATCTACAACAATTGTGCCCCCTTCTTCGTGTTAGGCCCTTTGCGAGATGGATGATTTTCTTCAACACAGGAACAGGCCAGACGCTACTCAGGTAGGGATTTTACAGATGAGATTTTGAACATTGGGTCGTGCCATATTCCTGAAAATGCACTGTTCACAAATTTCTAGTTCCAGCAAATTTCTAGTTCCATTTTCGTGTCGATGGCAAACTATTAACCAAAGTTCCTCATCAAGGGAATATTACGTTAACCTGTCTTCTTCTGGCTGGGCGGAGTTAAGTGAAAGTGAAAAATATCGGGTGGGCTACTGAGCATTGGGTCACTTTCTTGCATGATACTCAAACAACAGAGTAAGAGTGGGGTTAGTGTCGCAGTAGGTGTCCTTCTCAAGTTTACATGAGCATGAACGGTCAGGTCCCAGAGGAGAGGTGGAAAAATCGAGCCCCAATCGGAAGTACTTGACCAAGTTGCTATAGCCAATGCTACGAAACAATGGAAAAAGTTGAATTTCCGGAAATAGGAGTTTTTAGGCAGCGAAGTTTTAAAAGAGACGCTAACGTTGAAATAGGCAGTTATATGCATTATCAACACTTGCTTAAAATACTCCTTATCCTACGAGGGGCGTTCAAGTCAAACCGGGACTTTCTGTCTCCTGAGTGTAAAAATGGCTCGCGCTACTTCTTTTTCATCATTTTCACACGCGACAGGCCTCCGCGTTCACCACGTAGTGGTCCCAAGTTTGTGCAAAACAGAAGACACGTGCTAGACAAGATGGCCGACAACGAGGTGAGCGCGCACATCGAACAGCGAATTGTCATGAAGTTTCTCGTGAACGAAGGCGTCAAGTCATCTGAAATTCACAGAAGACCTCAGGTCCAGTATGGCCACGATACACTTAGCCGCAGCAAAGCGTTTGAGTAGTGCAAACGGTTCCGAGACGGCCGTACATCAGTGCAGGACGATCCCGGCGGGGGCGGCTCAGAGCCCAGTGTCAGAGTTCCAGAGAACATCCAACGTTTTTCCACGGTTTTCTGGAACAAGGCTGGCGTTGTTCATGTTGACTTTCTGCCGAGTGGTACCACCATCAATAATGCATATTACTGCAAAGTTGTCTGGGATGTGCGTGAGGCGCTGAAGCAAAAGCGGCCCGGCCTCATCACCAAAGGGGTCCTCCTCCTACAGGACAATGCACGCCCTCGCACCGCGCATCTCACAACACCCACCTTACAGGAATTTGACTGGGAGTTGCTGCCACATCCCCCTTACAGTCCAGACCTCGCCCCCAGCGATTTCCATCTCTTCGGGCCACTGAAGGCGTTCCTTGGGGGCCGCCACTTCAGCTGCGACGACGAGGTCAAGAATGCGTTCCGATCATGGCTGCTACGCGTAGGTACCCTGTTGAAAAAAAGCCAAATAGGTTGTATGCGATCCTATTTATCCTATACAAATTGATGTAGGATCCTTTATGTCCTATTTTGTATCATGTGGGAAAGTTGTGGGATCCTACATGTCCTATATTCATTCACATATAGGTGAGTCATAGGATCCTACATGTCTCATATTAGGCTATGTAGGAGAGTTGTGGTGTCCTACTTGTCCCATATTCGGCAATATAGGAGGGTTGTAGGACACTACATTGCCTCTATCCGGCTACGTAGCAGACTTGTAGGATCCTACAAGGCATCAAAAAGGAGCTATGGGAGATCTTACGTGACCTGTTTGGTTTCATGTGGGGAGGTCGTGGGGAATTATTTTGAGATATGGAAGTAATATATTAACACAGCAACAAACATTATTTGATTGCATATATATATATCCTTCAAAACTGGGGCCCAGAACGAACTAGTCATATTCAATCATGTTTGCCAACGCGCACACATACGGCAGGTTGTCAAGTGCGAATTCTATTAGAACCACTACAAATGAATCTATTTTTTAGGTTGAAAACAACTGAATGGACTGGTTGCATTCATTTACGGAACATGCATAGAGTATGTCCATTACTAGTCAACGAACCATCAAGCATACAATGATGCGTGCATTCCTTTGAGTGCTATTTAAGCACAAACTTCGACAGCAGTGCGCAACAGGTCGAGGTGGCGGTTGAACCCCATCGAGCGACATTGCGGTGTCGATGGGGTTCTCGGTCTAATTTCTAGGACTAAACCGGTTCTATCAGGACGCGGTTTGTTGTGAGGGATTCCCGAATCCTTCGCCTTCACGTGCACGCTCACGGCTCGCAGGAATCCTAAGAGTAGTCGAGATACTTGCAAATTCCAGGCCTCCGTCTGCACTTCCGATACATTCGGAGCTCCGTAACATCCGCCCCGCTGGTCATGTCGACGCCAGAATTTCCGTCCTAGTAGGACTTGAGTCGCTCTACGATCGGTCAAATGGAACCATGGGTCGGTCTTTAACGGTTCGGGGGTTGTGGGCAGAGACGCGTTCGTAACTCTGTTTTTCTAAGCTTTGATGCCCTTTTTCGGATGGAAGCCCGCGATGGACAGTTTTCATCTTTCTAGAGTGTACTCGCCTCAACTCGGTGAACGTGGCAAAATTTACTACAGCTGTCAAAGTCTTCTGGTTCTCGAGCTACCGGCTTTCGTGTTTACACTCCTCCCAATACATGGGACTGCCGGCTGTTTTTTCCCTAAAACCGTTTCCATCGCACCTACAGAGTCGTGTTTGACATAGTTTTGAAGCTCTCGACGTGCTCTTTCCAGCGGCTTTAATCCCGTGAGCGCGCGACTCTCCGTTCCCCAGATATGGGCTTTGGAGTTGGAGGGTCATGGCACTGGCGCCAGCAAGTCTGGCTGACGCCGCTCGGAGACGCTTCCGTGGGTGCCGTTCCTTTAGTGCCGTAATCTCGCTTACATAACGTCCAATTTACTGGAAATTTTGGATGCGTGTTCTTCGTTCTTAGCTCTACAACTTTTCAATTCGCGCCTTCCGTCTATTTACTACAGGTTATGGCGTTATTCCCGAAATTCCTTAGGCTGACTCTCCTTCTGCAACCATCGGCCCTGTTTTTAGGTTTGAACCCTATGGGAGATCTGAATCACCTATTAACGGATTCGTGCACTCGGAACAACGAACGGCTAGAAACTTGCGGGATCTTTTTATCTCTCTCCATTCTCGAGTGAGGACAACATGGCAAAAGCGTCTCGTTATACATGGGGCTGGGGGCATTTTTTTCGATGTCGGTTGTTTGTTGGCGTAGAAATGTGATTGAAGACTTATTTTGACGGGAAAAACGTCCTCTTTCCAATGGCACTGGTCACCCGTACGCGCGACTTTCTGCTTTCTGGATGTAGCGCGAGGAGAGCATGGTGGAGAGCCGTTACAGCCAGGTGGCGCCACTGGAGCTTGGAATTCCTCCAGCTCATTTGGAAGGGAAATCTTAGAAGCGTTCGGACGCATGTCCAGAGAGCTCTCGTTCGGGAAGCGTCTTTCGTCGTAGTTTTGGTGGTTTTGGTGCCCCGCAGTGCTGTGACTGTATTTCATGCCTTACTAGTGGTATCTGGACCTGTTTCTGTGTGTGTACCTTGGAAGACCGAAAGCTGTTGGATTTCGTGAATTGAAGGTTAGTTGCGTGCATGTAATGCCATGTTTCGTGCGCCTTTTGTTTGTATTCTTCCTAGCGTGCGGGTTCCTATAACTTCATCCGCTCCCCTGTTGAAAAAAAGCCAAATAGGTTGTATGCGATCCTATTTATCCTATACAAATTGATGCAGGATCCTTTATGTCCTATTTTGTATCATGTGAGAAAGTTGTGGGATCCTATATGTCCTATATTCATTCACATATAGGTGAGTCATAGGATCCTACATGTCTCGTATTAGGCTATGTAGGAGAGTTGTGGTGTCCTACTTCTCCCATATTCGGCAATATAGGAGTGTTGTAGGACACTACATTGCCTATATCCGGCTACGTAGTAGACTTGTAGGATCCTACAAGGCATCAAAAAGGAGCTATGGGAGATCTTACGTGACCTGTTTGATTTCATGTGGGGAGGACGTGGGGAATTATTTTGAGATATGGAAGTGATTATATTAACACAGCAACAAACATTATTTCAAAACTGGGGCCCAAAACGAACTAGTCATATTCAATCATGTTTGCCAATGCGCACATATACGGCAGGTTATCAAATGCGAATTCTATTACAACCACTGCAAATGAATATATATTTTTAGGTTGAAAACAAATGAATGGACAGGTTGCATTCATTTATGGAACATGCATAGAGTATGCCCATTACTAGTCGACGAAACATCAAGCATACAATGATGCGTGCATTCCTTTGAGTGCTATTTAAGCACAAACTTCGACAGCAGTGCGCAACCGGTCGAGGTGGCGGTTGAACCCCATCGAGCGACATTGCGGTGTCGATGGGGTTCTCGGTCTAATATCTAGGACTAAACCGGTTCTATCACGACGCGGTTTGTTGTGACAGATTCCCCAAATCCTTCGCCTTCACGTGCACGCTCACGGCTCGCAGGAAATCCTAAAAGTAGTCGAGATACTTGGAAATTCCAGGCCTCCGTCTGCACTTCCGATACATTCGGAGCTCCGTAACATCCGCCCCGCTAGTCAGGTCGACGCCAGAATTTCCGTCCTAGTAGGACTTGAGTCGCTCTACGATCGGTCAAATGGAACCATGGGTCGGTCTTTAGCGGTTCGGGGGTTATGGGCGGAGACGCGTTCGTAACTCTGTTTTTCTAAACTTTGAGGCCCCTTTTTGGAAGGAAGACCGCGTCGGACAGTTTTCATCTTTCTGGAGTGTACTCGCCTCAACTCGGTGAACGTGGCAAAATTTACTACAGCTGTCAAAGTCTTCTGGTTCTCGAGCTACCGGTTTCCGTGTTTACACTCCTCCCAATACATGGGACTGCCGGCTGTTTTTTTCCTAAAACCGTTTCCATTGCACCTACAGAGTCGTGTTTGACATAGTTTTGAAGCTCTTGGCGTTCTCTTTCCAACCGCTTTAATCCCGTAAGCGCGCGACTCTCCGTTCCCCAGATATGGGCTTTGGAGTTGGAGGGTCACGGCGCTGGCGCCAGCAAGTCTGGCTGACGCCACTCGGAGACGCTTCCGTGGGTGCCGTTCCTTTAGTGCCGTAATCTCGCTTACCTAACGTCCAATTTACTGGAAATTTTGGATGCGTGTTCTTCGTTCTTTGCTCTACAACTTTTCAATTAGCACCTCCCGTCTATTTACTACAGGTTATGGCGTTATTCCCGAAATTCCTTAGGCTGACTCTCCTTCTGCAACCTTCGTCCCTGTTTTTAGGTTTGAACCCTGTTGGAGATCTGAATCACCTATTAACGGATTCGTGCACTCCGAACACCGAACGGCTAGAAACTTGCGGGATCTTTCTATCTCTCCATTCTGGAGTGAGGACAACATGGCAACAGCGGCTCGTTATACAGGGGGCTGGGGGCATTTTTTTCGATGTCGGTTGTTTGTTGGCGTAGAAATGTGATTGAAGACTTATTTTGACAGGAAAAACGTCCTCTTTCCAATGGCACTGGTCGCCCGTACGCGCGACTTTCTGCTTTCTGGATGTAGCGCGGTAGCGCGAGGAGAGCATGGAGGAGAGCCGTTACAGCCAGGCGGCGCCCTTGGAGCTTGGAATTCCTCCAGCTCATTTGGAAGGGAAATCTTAGAAGCGTTCGGACGCATGCCCAGAGAGCTCTCGCCCGGGAAGCGTCTTTCGTTGTAGTTTTAGTGGTTTTGGTGCCCCGCAGTGCTGTGACTGTATTTCATGCCTTACTAGTGGTATCTGGACCTGTTTCTGTGTGTGTACCTTGGAAGACCGAAAGCTGTTGGATTTCGTGAATTGAAGGTTAGTTGTGTGCATGTAATGCCATGTTTCGTGCACCTTTTGCTTTGTATTCTTCCTAGCGTGCGGGTTCCTATAACTTTATCCGCTCAGTGCGATTATTACCCTATTGGTATCTATTGCCTTATCCTCCATCTGTAATCGTGTGCTCTTACCCTGTTGGTTAACCTGTATCATCACTTAACATCAGGTTGATATCATGTGTGATGCTTCAGCGGCCCTGCTACAGGGTACCGGTGCTCTAAAGATACAGATCTTCCTTTTTTGGTTATTAATTCATAATAACTCAGCTTGGGTCATGCATATTTTCCCCGAGTGTAGAAGAAATATGCACAGAATGTAAATAATCGCGGATATTATAAGTCAACGTGCATTGTTTTCATCCTGTTCAGGTAATGCCTTACTGACACCCTTGCTGTAGCCCCAGTTGTCATAGCTAATTGATCTTACTGCTAACAAACAAAACAATTGTCTTTGGACCTCAAGTAACAGCATATGTGGGAAGTCTGGTTAACCTGTGCACGAGTTTTGGCACATTTTATGTGACACATAATGTATTATCCCTTGTTAAATCTAGCTTCCTAACTCGCTTTATTGTTTCAGATGCCTTCAAGAAATATATCTTAGAGCTATCATCTAGCATGATCTGTAAAGGTGTTGAAGACGCTGTACATCAGGCAAGAGTGTGATTGTTCAACAGACATGTCAGAGGGATGATGAACGATATAAATAAAAAATAAAAATAGAAGCTGCATCATTTGTTATTTCCTAATATACACAGCACAATAGGGTGCACAAATTATACAGGATCACCACGAGAGACTTGGACCTATTTGCATGTAGGACCCAATGTAGGTCCCACAATCAAATAGGATCCTGCTTATATGTAGGATCGCATTTGCATGTAGGTCCCACAACCAAATACGATCCTGTTTATATGTAGGATCGCATTTGCATGTAGGACCCACAATTAAACAGGATCCTATTTGTATGTAGGTTCCTTCATCATGTAGGACCTGGTGTCATAATACCATATGGGGTCAAGTAGGAATTTCCAATAGGGTCAGTGCGATTATTACCCTATTGTTACCTATTTCCTTATCCTCCAACTGTGATCTTGTGCTCTTACCCTGTTGGTTAACCTGTATCATCACTTAACATCAGGTTGATATCATGTGTGATGATTCAGCGGCCCTGCTACAGGGTACCGGTGCTCTAAAGATACAGATCTTCCTTTTTTGGTTATTAATTCATAATAACTCAGCTTGGGTCATGCATATTTTCCCCGAGTGTGGAAGGAATATGTACAGAATTTAAATAATTGCGGATATTATAACTCAACGTGCATTGTTTTCACCCTGTTCAGGTAATGCCTTACTGACACCCTTGCTGTAGCCCCAGTTGTCATAGTTAATTGATCTTACTGCTAACAAACAAAACCATTGTCTTTGGACCTCAAGTAACAGCATATGTGGGAAGTCTGGTTAACCTGTGCACAAGTTTGGCATATTTGATGTGACACATAATGTATTATCCCTTGTTAACTCTAGCTTCCTAACTCACTTTATTGTTTCAGGTGCCTACAAGAAATATATCTTAGAGCTATCATCTAGCATGATCTGTAAAGGTGTTGAAGACGCTGTACATCAGGCAAGAGTGTGATTGTTCAACAGACATGTCAGAGGGATGATGAGCGATATCAATAAAAAATAAAGCACAGAAGCTGCATGATTTGTTATTTCCTAATATACACAGCACAATAGGGTGCACAAATTATACAGGATCACCACGAGAGACTTGGACCTATTTGCATGTAGGACCCAATGTAGGTCCCACAATCAAATAGAATCCTGTTTATATGTAGGATCGCATTTGCATGTAGGTCCCACAACCAAATAGGATCCTGTTTATATGTAGGATCGCATTTGCATGTAGGACCCACAATTAAACAGGATCCTATTTGTATGTAGGTTCCCTCATCATGTAGGACCTGGTGTCATAATACCATATGGAGTCAAGTAGGAATTTCCAATAGGGTAAGGATTTCTACGCTGCTGTCATCCAAGCCCTCGTGAAACGCTGGGACAAGTGCATTAGTGCAGCTGGAGATTACGTTGAAAAATAAAAGTAATTTCTCGCCTGTAAGTTCATTTTACTTTTGCGAAAAATGAAAAGTCCCGGTTTGACTTGAACGCCCCCTCGTATAATTCGTGCTGATGTATTCAACCAGCACAATAGGGACGAACGGAAAAAAAATTTGCATTTTGCCTGAATTCCGAGCTATAGTCATGGTAAAGTTGGACAGTAACACCTCATTTTCTTCTTATCTGTTTTTATCACAGCAAGAAAAGTAAGCATCTGCCCTATTCCTCAAAGCATAATGAGCGGCTCATGTTGTACTCGACGCGTGCTTCTTGGTACAGTGTACAGCAAACCCTCTTTAGGTCAAACACCTGATAAGAAGAAATATATGCTTAATCCAAACACTGATATGCGTGCACCATAACTGTATTGCGAAGTGCACAGAATAAGTCGGATTACTGCTTAAGACCTACAGACCTCTCTGGGTGGTGAGTGTTTGACTTATTGAGAGTTTTGTTTTTTTCAATACCACACTTAAATACTGCAACTTCCTTTTCCAGCTGGAAGCTTTCTCAGCTGCTTTCCTAGGCCAGCTTTTGCTGACAGCTACCGAAACTGTGAGTTGTTTTTGTGACCACACCCCAGTGATGGAACCGCTGTGCGATTTGTGCCACTGTGAACCATCATTAATGACCAACGCAACCCTTCGCCAAAACAGTCATTTTCAACGACTTTGTGCCAAATGGAATGATTGCAGGCAGATTGCACAGGGGAACAAACTGGAATGTGAACTACATGCTGCATAGATTTGGCCTAATAAAGTAATGGACAAATGAAAATAGAAAGGCCAGTGCCAGCAAGTTCCGCGTCACATGCAGTGAACGAAACTGGCAAGTACGGTCATGGCACGAGTTCAACTTATTCGGAAGCTGCTTATTGGGAAGGGGCTGTTGTGTCATCGTAAAGCGCAGCTAAATAGAACAAAAGGCATAAAAGAATATTTTTTGCGTGGTAAGTTTCAAACTCTTTCTCCTCGTTCAGCTGTAACCGTCGCGTTTGAGATTGTAAAGTTGGTCAGAAAAGGTCATGATACTACTTTGGCATAGCGCATCGAATGAATACCGAAAAAGCAAATCTCATGTCCGCTGAAATCCAAAGTGCAAAGCAGAATTACCAAGTTAGAAGGCTGAAGTGCATGGCACGACACTAACAAACGTGCTTTGGAATATTCACAAGCAGCCATCTTCTGGGGCTAAGCAAAATATATTCGTTGATTTGCATGATACAGCATTTTGGTCTCTTCAGTTCTACTTCACCCATGAACTTAGCCTTCCCAAACGCTACAATTTTTTTTTTTTGACAAGCTGCAGAACCATGGGGTTCCTAACAAGTGCGGCAGATGACATGCAATAATGCTGTGCTGCAGTTCGCTGTTGCATCACACATAACCGCAAGGATTCATTATGCGTTGCAGGATGAAGTAGCTTAGTATTGAGCTTTAGAGCGTCATTGTGGACTTGAGGTCATGCACGCCCAACTTGAGGGGTTCCTCCGCTTGCTAGAAGTCTTTATTGCAAATGAGGATTCTGCAGCAAATGTGCGATAGAACGTGCTATTCTCGTGCCAGCAACTGCACCCATATGCCGAGAAGCTGTTCCATCACTGGGTGCCATCTGAATTAGTCCTCTTTTCCACATTAATTATCAAATATTTTCCTGTTAAGCTTTCATGTGCTACTATGCTGAAAATGTCATCACATCACGACCACCAAGCAGTAAGTGTCACCGGTGATAATTCCCCAAGTTCGCATACAGTTCCCGGTCCTGATATCTAAACTCTGTGTTAAGTCTTGGCAGGAGGCATCGACCTACCTTCAGCAACCATAGGTCAACCTTCTCACGTGCACGATTGCTCTACTTCAAAGGAGGTGCCACCTCATCCTGCGCTATTGATGAACACGCAATTACAGAGGGTGCCAGCAGAACTGACTAGTAAGTAAGTTGTGTGTTACTTTAGAGAAGTGTGCTAAATCTGTATGGAACTCCTGTTGCAAATAGGTAGTGCTCATGGGGAGGCACAGCAAGCACCAAATGATGAGGACATTGATACTTAATGCATAGGGGACATTGTCCTCAAAATCATATTAATATTTGTAACGTCTGCAGAGGTCGGAATTGTCGGAACTGCAGTGGTCGGTGTCAGAAGACACCCACGGAATTTTGAGGGACTTTCCCGATGACCTTCGATATAGGTCACATCCTCTATTTCAGGAGAACTTGGCGAGCGTCATAAAAATTCTGCTATATGCAGACGAAATTGAGCTTGCAAATGCTCCCGGTATGAAGAGGGGAAGGAGGGGCAAGCTGCTTATGTTTTATGTCTCTTTCATCAACATTCCACCCTCAGATCGATCAAAGGTGTAGGTCAGTCTAAGGACATAAAAAGCATGCAGGCGAAGACAGAGTTGCTGCGAGACTTTCTTCGTACTGTCAATGAGCTTAGTGATGAAGACATCACCTTCATGTGTGTTAGTAAGGCAGAGCATTTCAAGGGTGGCCTGCAAGGATTTGCAGGGGATTCATTGGCTGCCCGTTCCATGGCGGGATTTAAAGAATATTTTAGTCCAAACGTTAGGATGCCATGCCGTACATGCTGCGAGCAGTCTGCACAGTTTCCCAACTGCTCTCACCACGATGACTGCTTGCTAAGGAATGATGAACAAGTAAAAGAGCAGGCTAAGCAGATTGACTCTGCACCCACTGTTGCAGGAAAGGTCGCGCTCTCTATCCAGCATGGCATGAAAGGTAGCTCCGTGCTTTCCTCGTTCACGCATTTTTCTCTCATTCATGATGTCTTCTACGATCCGATGCACATTCTCCTGGAAGGCATAATCCCAAAAGAAGTGAAACTGTTCCTGAATGCTGCAGTCCATGAGCAGAAATGGCTGTCAAGGAAACAGCTGAACAACTCGATACTGAAATTTTCTTTCGCACAGTCTGTGAATATGAGTGACATCCCAGACTGTTTGAATCGGACTTAGCTCTTGTTTCTTCTGCAAGTGCCTCTCTGATTTTGGTACTACACTTGCCGCTGATAATTGAGGCGTACCTGCATGCAGAGGGACACCCTAATTTAACGTGCCTTGCACTTCTATCTAAAATTACACAGCCTGCGTTGTCCTCCATCTTGAGTTCCGAAGATATCTCCACCTTAGGAGACCTTGTGGCAGAGCATCGTGAGCTCTATATTGAATGTTATGGACGTGAAAGTTTCACACCTAAAATGGACATACTAGTGCACCTCGTCGAGCAGGTACGCCAGCATGATCCTGCAAGGCACCATTGGACCATGCGTTTTGAGGGAAAAAACGCTGTTCCAAAAGGAAAGAAGCTGTTCAACTATACCAATGTTCCATTCTCAGTAGCTGAGTACATGCAGCTGAACACCTCCTATCTTTTATGGCATGCTGATGGTAACCAATAAGTCCCTGTAACGTCCAGACACACACACAAGGGGTACTAGTGTACCTAGATGACCTGTTTGTTTCTGCCAATGTCGTTAACCCTGATGCTGGCAACACGGCTACTAGTTACCTGTCTGTAATTTTCTATAATGTTACTTTGAGAATCGGAGACATTGTGGTGACTAAAGGTCACAGTGGAAGCACATTCAGCTTTGTAAAGATAACACTGACTAAGATCGTTCACTACCTAGAGAAATGGTGCTTCCCTTGTGATGTTATGTACAGGGCAGAGGACCATGCACGCTTCAGTGGGTTTCTTTTGAAGCCAGCTGCTAAGAGTGTAATCATCACAGAGAGCGATTTTTGGTACCCATGGCATCTGATCTGTTACAACCGAGATGGAAGAACTCTGTTTTATTCCTAGATGTGGAAACTTTTGATAATGTGTCATGTGGGGAACACTTTCTCTTGTCCCATCTAAGAGGGGGATTTTTATTGTGATGCCATTTTAACCCATATATTACATCTACAGTTATGGTGGAGCAGAATAAACTGATAGAAAGTTCAGTAAGTTAATTTACCTCATGTGTGTTCTTTACTTAACAAAGTGCGAAACGAAAGATAGTAAAGTTGTGCGAGCATTTGAAATTTCGAATATTTTCTGAATATTGTTGATATTCGATCTCTGTTCGTATTCGGGAAATTCAGATATTAAAAAAATTCGAATAATGTGGCGAGACCGCTGGAATTCCCGCTACAAAATGAACAGAATTCGAGGTATTGCGATGACTTTTGTGGGAGTGTCCTGTCCTTGCGTTTCTCCAACAACGTTCAGTTATAATTTGTTCCGCAGATATTACCTTGCATTCGTCTGCTAGTGTTACGTTCTTTGGGTGATGATAACGGCACTAAGCTACTAGCCCGTAAGCTACTAGCTGACAGATACAGCTTAGTGGACAGAAGGATAATGTAGGAATACGAGAGTACTGCTCGCGACACGGTTGTCTGAAATCTCCAGCCTGTCCCGGAGCGGTCCACTATCGGCGGTGTTGCGCTCGAAGGAACTATACCAATACCGACTCCGAAGGGAGGCCGCTCGCAGTCGCCACCTGTCGGGAGAAGTAACCCTCGAAAACCCGGGTGTCGTCTGATAGCAAGAGAGTGAGAGAGAGGGATAGCGGCTTCCCCTAGGAGGCTGTATTGGTATAGTTCCTTCGTGTGCAACATCGCCGTTAGAGCACAGCTCATGCAGCCACAGGCTGGAGATTTGAGACAACCGTGTCGCGAGCAGTATCTCGGACACAGACTGTCGAAATACTGTTTACAAACGCACCGAATCCGTCACTCGTACTTTCGATACACATTTACACAGTACTAAATGCGCACCGTGTCTGTGTCCTGACTTCCGCATGCCGACGGAGCAGCATCCTCATCGCTTGATGTTTCGCTACCATCCTCCCACGGTCTACCGCTCTGGTGTACCGCCACTGCTTTGATTTGGATGGTCACATTGTGTGGAACGTTAGAGCAGCTCCGCTTTCTTCTCATGCCTGAACATTGCCGAGCGTGGTTTCCGAACATCCACTCTCGATATCTTCTCTTCATACTTAACAGCAAAAGTTCAGTAGCTGCCGACTGGCCATCAAAATTACGCTGTGAAACTAATGCTTCAGTAACACAGGTAAGTATACCTGCTGTGCACTGTGAACTGATTTTGGAGTAAAAAGAGCGAGGAGCACAGCGTAAAAGCTACCGAGCGCAAGACGCAACGCCAATGTCTGTGCAGTTCATGTTTCTTTTTGTATATTTTTTAAACTTTTCTTACACCTCAGTGCGCTTACACGCACGGATTTCAGTTCAAGCTGCTTTCTTATCTTCATGGTACGATGAGTACACGCGGCGCGCGCAATCAGAAGCAGCCACCTGACTCACGCAGTAGGAAAGGAGGCCGGCCACATGAAACGCAGACTTCTTGAAAGACAAGCCGAGATAATACTGTTTAATTTCCCTTGCGTTTGAAGCAGTTTGGAAGAGTTTCCCGTACCCTCTGCAGTTATCTCTGTGCATACCATTCTAAGCGCGGACATAAAGCGCGGACCCCGCTGCATAAAGAATGGGGTCCGTCGGTCCGACGGAACGAATTGTTTATACATTGGAGTCCGTCGGGGCACTTCGCTTTCAACAGTACGTCGTGTTTTTCCACGCTGAGACCGGGAGGTGACACGGGTTCGAATCCTGTCACCGGCTGTGCTGTCTGAGGTTTTCCCTGGGTTTTCCGAAGACTTTCCAGACGAATGTTGGCACAGTTCCCCCTGAAGTCGGCCCAGGACGCACACTAACCCCCCTGTCCCCCACTCCTTCCTGCTGTCCTCTCTCCATCTGTCCACGTCTGCACGTCTGTAGTTATTTTAGGTTAGGTTACTGCTAGGTTAGTTTATTCTAGTCAGGTTAGTGCAAGTTAGCTTCGTGCAGCTCTAGGTCAGGTTGGTTAGGTTAGGAAACAGAGTCCAGTTCCTCACACCACGGACCATCCGACGAACTCCGCTGCATAAAGAACCGGGTCCGTCCGACGGACCTCTAGGCACAGCCTTTTCAATATGTGAGGAACTGAACACAAAGCAGCCTAATGTTGACCCAGTATCATAATGACAGCCACGTATACATACCAATTTTCATGACCAGCGCGTTCTGAAAGTGCCTCCAGTAATCCTGCTCATCTAGAAGCCGCCTCTCCAGCTGCTTGCATATATTTTTTTTTCAAGTCTCATGACTTTCTCTTGTTCTTTTTTAGGAGCATTTTTGGTATCAGCATGTCATTATCATCAGATGAAGATTCTGCTTGCGTATTTATCTGTTTGAGTAGCCTTTTCTGGCCAGCCTTCTTGACGTTCTTCCCATGTGAAAATTTTTTGAACTGGTACCAGCTGAACTGTGTAATCGAACAGGGACCAGTTCAACCGGTCCCAGATCAACTGGTACCAGTTGGGACAACTGGTCCCTGTTCGATAACACAGTTCACCCAGTCCCAGTTGCAACCGGTCCCAGTTGAAACTGGGACCGGTTAGAAACCAGTTGGGCCAACCTGTACCAGCTGATCAGGTTGATCAGTTGATCAGGTTGATCAGTTACCAGTTGACCAGGTTGCAAACCTCATTGTTGAGCTGGCACCGGTTGAAGTGCCTTCACTTAGAGCGGCCTGTTGGGACAAAGGTTAGCTTGTATGTAACCGGTGCCCCTTTGCAGGATTGCTGTTCCCAGCAACGGCAGATCCAAACAACTGCAATGCAACTCCGTACGGAACCTTTCTTCCCTACGGGCTGTTGACCCACAATTCGCATGAACCTTTAAACACGTCACACCTAACCCTTTAAATACCATGCCAATGATGAGGACGGTGCCCAGAAGAAGAACAGTCTCTGTTCGAAATATTGGCGGCTTCGGTCCTGAGGCAACTCCTTCCTGCAATGCAAAATTGTATTTTATTTGTAGTCAAACATTACACATATTCTAATGTACATGTAGCGTAACTATAACGTAATTAAATTATAGCAGTATATGAACTACAGAGTTACATGGAATAGATAATACTTCATGGTTGATTGGTCCCTTGCTTGACTGCCTTGTGGACATCTTGAATCATTTAACAAAGTACTTGAGATGTTCTTAATAGCACACGATGGGTCGATATTTTCCTTTGAGCCCCAACAGCTTAAGGTTTCTGGAAAGTTGAAAAGGCACAAGTGAATATGCATTCAATTGCAACATGTAATTGTAGTGTGTGCCTGGACATTCACTCAATTTGAGCAGTCGTGGCCCCAGAAAGTACGCGAATCTCTCAACATTTCCGTTGTGCAGTAGTTCGACCTTTCAACAAGACATTCGCCGGCTTTCTGGGGCAATGAGAACTACTCTGGCGCACTACGCTAGTTCGACAACATCCGTGGTGTGAAGGATCTAAAACACGAGAATGAACAAAAAAAAGCAAAAACAAAAACATGAATGAAAAAAGTTGCTGGTAACGTTAACATAAACCGGATGTTACTCGTAAAACGGCATGCACTTGGAGGTGCCACGAATGTGACGCGGAACAAAGGGAAGAGGTTCTAGTGGAAGTAATATTTCTAAATGGTGCACAAGGGAGAAGCACTTAAGCATATAGTACTCACGATATAAAGCGGTCTCCACAGTTGTAGTCGAGCTGTAATCCTATAACAGCCACCCGCACGGCCGCTGGCGCTCATTGTACTGTCGCACTGCCGTAACTTGCAGACAAATCCTTTAGATTACAAAACCAACGCCTATGTCACACATTACGCTAAGAACATAACGGGCAAAAATCGCTGTACAAGCACGCTGCTAAGCAAGCGACCGTTGCACAGTAAACGCATTATTCAACGCGGGAGCAGGAACGCACAAAATACAAATATAAGAGTTCCAAAATAACTTTCGTTAACACTAACGAACTTTACCAAAAATTTAAATATGATTATTTCTACTAATAAAGTTACTTTCTGATCGTTTTTATAACTTCGTCTTGCAATCTTCATATTAACCTGTCCTGGCACTGAAACCGAAACTTCCCCCCAAATATGTAAACTGGTCCAGTTCGAACTGGCACCACCTGGCTTCTGTCGTGGTCGAGGTGTGTCCGCCAGGATGAGAGCGCAGAAGAAAGCGACCGTCTCCGAGAGAGAGAACACGTTGAATCCTTTATTGCCCCAAAACCACACCACACGCGCAGACTGCTCTGCGTTAAGTCAACGTCGTCGTCTTCACACGACACCTTCCCCTTTCAGTCTGAAAGTCTGATTCTTTCACTATGTACAATAGCCGTATCTGTCTGGCTTCTTAACCACTCGGCCAGCCCGTGTCTTGACCACGCCTTGGTCCTGTTGTGTTGGCGCTGTTGGAGGTTTGCCGACTGTCGTCGGCTGTTTCTGCCCGGCTGCGGTTGAAAACGACTCCTGTAGGTGTCTCGTGGTTCGCCTTGTGGGGCCACCCTCCATTCCCACAACATACGACCTCGGGGTTCCTGCTTGTCGAAGAATCGTCCCATGTGCTCCGGCGCCCGCCAGGATGCGGACCCTTGTACCGCTCCGCAGCTCTGGACGCTCCGCCACCCGGTGTCGCGAGTTATACACAGTTGCCCTTGCGACCTGTTGTTTCCGATACCGTCTTCGGTATGTGTGGAGATATGGCCACGAAGGGATGAGGGATTTCGGGTTCACAGGGACGTTCGATTGGAGTCGTCTTCCCATCAGGAGTTCGGCCGGCGCGTACCCACAGCTTCCGGGTGTCGTCCGGTGTGCTAGGAGGGCGCTGTTGACGTCCAGTTCCTTTTTCAAAAGGGCCTTCGCCGTCTGGACCGTGCGTTCGGCCTGTCCATTGCTTTGCGGAAAATGTGGGCTCGACGTGACGTGCTTGATTCCTTGCGTCGACAGAAACCGCTGAAATTCTCCTGATGCGAATTGAGGGCCGTTGTCCGACCGAACAACGTCAGGCACGCCAAACCGTGCGAACATAGGCCGAATCTTCGCAATTACGTTTGCGCTCGTTGTGGTCTTGAGTCTGCTCAGCTCAAAAAACTTCGAAAAATAGTCGACGACTACCAAGTAGCTTCGTCCATTGGCGTAGAACAAGTCCATGCCTATCGTCTCCCAATGCCGTTGCGGTAGCGTCGACTGCATTAGTGGTTCCACCCCCGGGATTCGATGCTCCTGGCAGGTCGGGCATCGGCGTATGTAGTCCTGTAGTTCCAGACTGATTCCTGGCCACCACGCTGACTCCCGAGCTCTCGCACGGCACCTCGTAATCCCCTGGTGTCCTGTGTGCAACCTTTCCAGGATTTCATTGCGAAGAACTGGGGGCACGACCAGACGAGACCCACGTAGGAGCAGACCTCTGACGATAGAGAGCTCCCCGGAGAGGCTGGCGTACCTACGCAGATCGGCTGGGAGGGTGTTGGCAGGAGGCCATTGTGTTTCGCAGTACTCCATTACTCGGCACAATGTTTGATCTACCCGCAAAGCGTTTCTGATGCGCGATAGCATGTTGCGTGATGCCGGCAGCAGGTCTACGGTGAGGACCTCGAAGTCCTTGAGAGCCGACTCCAACATGTCATTATTGCCGTTGACGTCGGGAACCGGATTTCTGGAAAGCACGTCGGCAGTGTACAACTCCTTGCCGGGTACATATGTGACTGAGAAGTCGTACTCCAAGGTGCGCATTCGCAGTCTTTGCAGACGAGGAGTGAGGTCATCTAGCCTCTTAGAAGTCAGGATCGGTACCAGAGGCTTGTGGTCCGTTTGTACTTGAAAAGGGAGGCCCAGCACGAACATACGAAATTTCTCACACGCCCACGTTACCGCCAAGGCCTCTTTTTCCACTTGCGCGTAACGCTGCTCAGTCGTAGTCAGTGCTCTGGAAGCGTACGCAACTGGATGACGTTCGCCATCCGACTCGTCCTGTAGGAGCACCGCTCCGAGACCATACGACGACGCGTCTACTGACAGCGTATGTGGCCGCAATGGGGAGTAGTACGTGAGAACAGGGGTGCTCGCTAGCTCTTCTTTTATCTTCTCGAAAGCTTCCTGTTGCTGAGGGCCCCAGTACCACGCAGCATCTGACGCCAGAAGATCGCGGAGGGCTTTCGTCTTTTCGGCCATGTGAGGAAGAAACTTTGCAAGGTGGTTGAGCATGCCGAAAAATGAGCGCAGCTCGCTAACCGACTGCGGTGCTGGCATCTTCCGAATGGCTTCGGTCTTGTCCGGGTCTGCAGAGATACCGTTAGCGTCAAGTATGTGCCCAAGGAAGTGGATTCTGGATCTTCTGAATTGACACTTTTCCTCGTTGAGAGTCACGCCGGCATCCTTTAGCGTACGTAGCACAGCGTGCAGTCGCTTATCGTGCTCGTCTTCGTTCCGCCCGAATATCAGAACGTCGTCCATGTGGCACACTGTGCCTTCGAGTCCTTGCAGGATCCGGAGCATCTCGCGTTGGAAAAACTCAGGGGCAGTAGCAATTCCAAATGGAAGACGCAAAAACTGGTATCTTCCCAGTGGCGTTATAAACGTCGTCAGTTCGCAGCTTTCTGGGGAGAGAGGCGCTTGCCAGTAGCCAGCGTTGCAGTCGAGCTTGCTGAAAACTTTTGCCTGGGTGACCTTGTTGAGATTCTCTTCAACTGTCGGCATAAAGATGCGCTCGCGGACAACCTGTGCGTTTAGTTCGCCGTAATCTACGCAAATGCGCAGGCTTCCGTTCTTCTTTCTGACGACGACCATTGGCGCACACCATTCCGTAGCGTGTTCAACATTCTTGATGACGCCAAGCTCTTCCATCCGGTGCAACTCGGCTTGAACGCCCGGTAACAGTGGCAGTGCGACCCGCCGTGGATAAGTGACGGCGTGTGGTCTTGCATCTTGCTTTAGTCGGATGCTGTACGTAGCCTTCATTCGCCCCAGAGACCCGAATAGGCACTGAAACTCCGATGGGACTGCGTTCAGTCCGACATCGTGGTTAACCGAGAGTAGCTGTGGAAGCACATCCAATGCTTTTATGGCAGGGCGGCCCAACAAAGCATGCTGGAGACCCTGAACGACAAAGATCTCCTGGGTCGTCGTCTTCCCATTCCAGTCGACTTGAGCTTCTACTTGCCCAAGGGTATTTATCTTCGCCCTTCCAGGACCGTAGAGTGATTTGAGAGGCTGAGTAAGAGAGTTGCGGGCTTGACTAGAAAGCGCAGTGGGCGGCACAGCCGTAACATCCGCGCCAGTGTCGACCTTGAAATTCACAGGTTTACCATCAACTTTGGCTATGATGTACCATGCATCAGAAGACGATGGGTTTCGGATGTCACCAAGGAAAACCTCTTCAACCGCTCGTCGTGCTTTGCCTTGCTGTCGCCGACGAGTTCCGGACTTGTGTGACGGGAATGCTGACTTGCATACCGAGGCGAAGTGCCCTAATTTCTTGCAGAGATTACAAGTTTTCCCTTGAGCCGGACAGTCAGTCCTTTGATGAAACTGGCGTGAACCGCACCACTTGCAAGGTGCAGATTGTACTTCAGGGTACCCAGTACGTGGCTCAGTGCGGGACCGGCTCCCCTTTGTCGCTCCAGATTTCGCCGAAGTCAAAGCCTCCACGACGGTTTCCGAGGTTGTGCCATTTCCGCGAATGAGACTCTGTTGTCCCTTGACGGTTTCGGAGTTCCGGGCCATGCTCACGGCTTTCTCCAAGGTGAGACTTGCGTCGAGTTGCAGGCGTTCGCTCAACGCCCGGTCTCGTAGGCCGACAGCAATTCTGTCTCGGATCAATTCGTCCTTCAATGGACCGAAATCGCAGAACTCTGCCAGACGGTGAAGCTCCTTCACGAACTCTTCCACAGTTTCGTGTTCCATCTGGGATCGAAGGTTGAAGCGCGCGCGCTCGTATATGACGTTCTTGCTCGGGACGAAGTACTTGTCGAAGGCCGCCTTCAGTTGCACGTAATCGTTGGCCGCTTCCTCGGTCAGACGCAACGAAATGAGCACGTCCTCTGCTCCGCTACCCATCGCGTAGAGAAACGTGTTGATCTGAGTTGAAGCGTCCTGCTTTTGGAGTCCGGATATCACTCGGTAGCGTTCCCATCGTGTGACCCATCGCCTCCACCCCTCTGGCCGCCTAAAGTCAAACTTCCCAGGAGGTTCCACCGCGAACGGGTTGAAAGGCGGTGCCAGAGGGCCGGTTGTCGATGCGCAGGCAGCTTCTGTGAGTCATTGGGACGTCATTGCAGCGTCGCTCGATCGTACAGCGGCGAAGACGGACACGCGTCGCCTTGACCAGCTATCCCATCGCTGCCACCATGTCGTGGTCGAGGTGTGTCCGCCAGGATGAGAGCGCAGAAGAAAGCGACCGTCTCCGAGAGAGAGAACACGTTGAATCCTTTATTGCCCCAAAACCACACCACACGCGCAGACTGCTCTGCGTTAAGTCAACGTCGTCGTCTTCACACGACAGCTTCCAGTTGCTACCAGTCCAGCTTGAACTGGTACCATTTCACTTTCCAGTTGCCACCATCCCAGCTTGAACTGGTTGCACAAATTGCCCACTTGCCACCAGCCCAGCTTGAACTGGTACCAGTTCACTTTCCAGTTACCGCCAGCCCAGCTTGAACTGGTACCTGTTCACTTCCCAGTTGCAACCAGTCCAGCGTGAACTGGTACCACAAAGTGCCCAGTCGCCACCAGCCCAGCTTGAACTGGTGCCAGTTTACTTTCCAGTTGCCACCAGTTTGGTACCAGTTGGTTCCAGTTGACCACCAGTTGGTGCGAACTGGGAACGAGCTGGTACCAGTTGGCTTCCCAGCTCAAATTTTCGCCTGGGTTGGAGACCTGAGATTTTTTCAGCCTTTCTTCCCTCTCTAGAGAAGAAGACAACAAGTGAATTGGCATGCCACTTCGTGAACATTTTGTAAACGACAGGCTCTGCAGAGCTTATTGCTACTCCCGTAACATTATTTCCACCTGATTTATAAATTTCTCTGTGTGCAAGAGCCTGCCGGTCCACTTAGACAGTGGCTCTACCCTCGTCAAAGTCATTCTGCGTGGTCCAAGGCAGGTACTTAGAAGTAATTAATAAAATGTATGTGCACCATTAGGGATGCAACTGCATACTGAAATCCTCGAGCATTGGTTCATAGCATGTGATATAGCCTTCTAGCCTCCTAGTTATTCACACCCTTTTTACCTGCCGCCCAATGATAGGCGTCCAATGAAGTAATGTGTGCATTGTTTTTGAGGAGAATAGGGTGTATTCACCTACGTGACATTGTGACGTGGCATGCCCGTAAGATCCTCCCCTAGTGGCCAGTTGTCGTGGGAGCAACATGGAAAGGTGTGACAACCTGCGGGATTTTTCACTGCGACAACCATAGTTTTCGTAACAGAAAGCGTTGCAACAGCAATCACAAAGTGTGTTCGTCATAAAAGAAGGAAATGGATGCGATTGAGTTTCAAAACTCTTTTCTAGGTTTTTCTCCTTTCATCGTTTCCTCGTTCCTCTCCAAAACTCCTTTCACGCGTTTTCTTTGTGTGATTGCTAGTAACGTTGTAATGTGTTGATCAAGGTTGAGGAACGAAAAGCCATGAAAGTTTTTGACTCAAATTTATTTTCCTTCATAAATTGTCCACATACCAATAAGTACAGGTGAACTTTCCGGCGACAGTAACGGGAACACTGAGGTGTTTCGTTGCAACAAGCACAGGAACACACGTCGAGCTCTTCTTTTCAACCCAACTCTGGCACAAGTGGCAAGCCAGTGTGAAGTTGTCGCCGCACAACAGTCTATTATTGAGCTCAGTGTGCCAGGTCATTTAGCTGAGGACGTCGTGCACAGGCAATCCATGCTGATTCCTGTTTGAACATCAAAGCGTACCTGTCACAAGCGTTCGCAAGTCACAGCAAATCAATAACTGTGACGTGACAGGCAACTAGTACAACCAGAACACTATCTGATTACCGGCATTCAAACTATACGAATTACAGCACAACACAGTGAAACGCCCCCAACATTAGCGAGTGACTTTACAATGCACTTCACACGATAGACCTGCATTGTTTCCTTGAGTAGAACGCATCAAACTTGTCTTACCGTTCACCGACGGGCAATCTGAAGAAAAAATGCAGAGTTCCACACGAAGGATTTCCTGCCATGTCCTTGTTCTTTCCATTCTTCTGTGGTCAGCTGGAGTTGTAGTTCGTCACAACCCGAATTAAATCATTATATCATTGAAACCACTCGCTTGCGTCCGCGAGGAGGAAATGACGGTCGGAGCGAACAGAATACGCGAGCAAAAGCACGCAGACAGTCGACGCGCACATGCACGAATGGGTCGGGCGTTTTCCAGCAGAGGAGGCACAGTAAGCGGGTTTCGTCGCCGCGAAAATAGTGTCGCCGCAGGCATTTCCCGCCAAATTCCGGCTATTTACTTTTCATTGGCTCCGGTCCCCAAAGTGACCTTTCTCGATTATGATTGGCTGAGGCTCATTTAACCGGTGGATTCGCCCGCGTTCGTTTCTCCGAGGCGCCGACCCGTTTAACCGTTGTGTAGCTGGCGTCTATGTGGGCAGACGGTGATTTCGTTTCGTGGATTTCGAAGATGTTCGAGCCATGGACGAACGCTTGAATGAAAGGTAAGCTGACAAACGTATGATGCATGTCAGTGATCAGACGTTTAATACTGTCGCCTAACTGTGTGCATGGAGGTACGCCTTGTCCCGTATTACATCACCCAGGCAAAAATCTGGACTGGTTCCAGAATGGTTCCAGTTGAATGTGGACTGGTTCCAGTTGAATCTTGATGGTCCCAGCTGGATTCGCAAGTGGGGTGGCTGGTTCCACATTGGTGAAATCAGTGGTACCACTCATGCCTCAAATGGTTCCAAGAACTTACAGTGGGAGCCTCACACGTACCATTTTGTGTCCACAATGGTCAATTGAACCACTTGAGATTCCAAGCTGGGCAGTTTCCCCCTTTGAGATCCGTTAGGGGAAGTAGAGTCCACTCTTGCCATATACCCTTCTGGTTTTTTAGTCACTATTTTGATGTATTTTAGCACACGTATGATCTATATTTATTGTTTTTTATCCGCTACGTCTTCGATAAAATACATGCTGTAACTTCAATTCGTGCTCATATTGTCACGAAGCGAAATGGGCCGGCGAGTCGTCGAATAAACAGCAAGCGGTTTATTAAACTGCTTGGTAGCAAAAACACAAGAGTGACAGCTCTCTGAACACAACTGAGTCCAAAGAATGAATGCTCCAGCCTGGAGCGCGCAAGCATTTAAGCGTCGCGCCGAAAAGTCTAGAAACAGCACGTGCGTTTGCCAGAGAGCAGGCGATGTGTCTGGAAGCTTCTTGCTTCTTCTTCAGCACGCGCCGGGATGAGATGTACCGTTTCGTGCCTACCCTGGAAGTTTCTCGAAGGTGATTCGTGGCATTGCCCCCTCCGTAGACGTGGCATCGTCTCGATGCCGATTTTTCATTTTTATTTTTGTTCCCCGTCATTTTGTCTCCTTCCGGCCAGTCTTCAGCGCTACCTGCTGTAGTACGGCTTGAGTGAACGACGTGAACTATTTTGAGTCCTCGGGGGTCGTCGAGAGGGAGCGCTGCCCTCGGGTACCACTTCGTAATCCAGGTCTCCAATGCGTCGAAGTACTTTGTAGGGACCGAAGTAGCGCTTGAGTAGCTTCTCGCTAAGGCCTCGTCGTCGAATCGGCGTCCAAACCCATTCTGAGTCGCCTGGACTGAAGCGCACGTCTCGTCGGCGCAAATTGTATCTTCTTTCATCGACGCGTTGCTGTTGACCAATGCGTAGTCTGGCCAGCTGGCGGGCTTCTTCTGCTCGCTGTGTGAAGTCCAGAGCTTCGTTTTCCTCGTCACTGGGTTCGTGGGGCAGCATCGCGTCCAGCATAGTCGATGCGTCATGGCCGTGTGCAAGGCGGAACGGTGTGAATCCCGTTGTTTCCCGGACAGCCGTGTTATAGGCGAACGTGACGTAAGGCAGTATTTCGTCCCATGTCTTGTGCTCGACGTCGACGTACATCGAAATCATCTCGGCAAGGGTTTTGTTTAGGCGTTCGGTGAGCCCGTTCGTCTGCGGATGGTACGCCGTTGTCCTGCGGTGGGCGGTGTGGCTGAGTCGAAGGATTTCTTGTGTTAGCCTGCTTGTAAGTGCCGTTCCCCTATCAGTGATTAAGGCCGTCGGGGCTCCGTGCCGTAGCACGATGTTCTGGATGAAGAACTTCGCCACTTCTGTTGCTGTCCCTTGTGGAAGTGCCTTAGTCTCGGCATAGCGTGTCAGGTAGTCGGTGGCGACAATTATCCAACGATTTCCGGAAGACGAACGTGAGAAGGGCCCGAGTAGATCCATTCCAATCTGCTCGAACGGCGCCGACGGCGGTGCGATTGGCTGAAGGTACCCAGAAGGTCGTACCGGCGGCGTTTTTCGTCGTTGGCATTCCCGACACGTCCTAACGTAGTGGTGGATGGTCTTGGCCAGTTTTGACCAGTAGTACTTTTCTCTTATACGGCCCAGTGTCCGGCTGTATCCCAAGTGATCTGATGACGGTTCGTCGTGGCAGGATTCAAGAATCTCGAGGCGCATCTCTCCAGGCACAACGAGAAGCCACGTAGCGGCTTGTGTTGCGTGGTTTTCTTTGTAGAGGACACCATTACGTAGGGAAAAGCTTGGGAGTGATCTTCTGAAGATGGCAGGAACATTGTCGGCACGGCCCTGCAGATAGTCGACGATTGTCTTCGAGTCGGGGTCGTTGTACTGCTTGAGAGACTTGGTAGTCGCGCTCATTAGACCGAGGAAGGGGTCGTCGTCCTCGTGAACGTTGCCCAGTCGCTGGAGTGGTGCTCAGGACAGGCAGTCGGCGTCGTTGTGTTTTCTTCCTGACTTATACGTGATGGTTACGTCATACTCCTGTAATCGGAGGCTCCATCTCGTTAGGCGTCCTGAGGGGTCCCTTAAAGGTCAGCTACGCCGATTTCCCGATGTGTTGAAACGGTTGTGATATTCAGAACGAGCACATCCAACTGCCCCCGATACACACCTTCGTTTCTCAATTTTGTCTTCCTATTACGAAAATTAATTCATCAAAGAAACCAAAACAAGCCATGGGCGCAGCCATTTTTGTGACGTAGATGGGATAAACCTGCTCCATCTACGTAGATAGAGAATCGTGCGTCTGATTGGATGAAAGCTGAGGCTTTCTCTGACTTCCCTGGCGTCTTCTCCCGTTTGCGAGGAAATCCAGTTATGGCCGCCGGCTACGATGAGCGTTTCGTCCGAGGTAATCCCGAGAACTATTGAACGATGGAAACAACAACCGCGAACTCACCTCAACATCATTTTCAGCGTGAAATTGTGATTGTGTGCTCGAGAACTTCGCAGTTCAACCGTTCAGCTGCCATTCACGTCAACCCGTTTGCTGCTTTTACTACAAGTGCAGGAATGGGAGCGATTGAGCAACAACGTGAGACTTTGTGATCGTTTGAGCACACACCTGCAGAGGACTGGTCTTCAAAGAAAGAAGGCCGTATTTCTGCCCATGCACATCGTGCGATTGCCAGGCTTGTTACACGAGATACATATATTGTGCAGCATCATAGCGCGACTGCAATGAACGACGTAGGAATGTATCGTGACCACTCGAACTGCATTCGTTGAACCATTCGTCGGTTATATAAAAGTACTCATTAGAGTTGCCCCGCACAAAAACTGTTGGATGTAGTTTTGTAGTGTGTTGTTTATCTCGTAGAGCGCATCGCGGCATGTAGGTCGAGAGCCCTTATACGTATTTTTTGCATGTTTACTTGAGTGTGCGCATTGTTCTATACCACACAGGCCATATTTCATTCATAATAGTTTCGCAAATAAACACGTACGGGTCGATCTCATATTGCTTTTGAGTTAGGCATAGTGTCTTCAAATCAGGGTATGTGTACCCTGTTTGCTGGGCCCAACAGCTGTTATTAAGGGTAGTGCAACATTTCCCACTTCTTGAACCATGCTAACATTGCCAGAATAAGGAACATTACACTGTGCTGTGTATTCCACACTCAGTTGTCTCGCGACGTAAACCCCCAATTATTATATTGGGTACTCCACATGTTCACCAAGTCAGCACTTCCCATATCCTATTTTTTTTAAACATGTGCTTAAAATTGCACAACTGCCACTCAAGTAACTTTGCCACCAAATTAGTCAGTGACAAAAGGTACATGTACTTTATCACAAATTTAATAACCTTAGTGGAAATGGTGGATGGTGTCCTCTGCCTGGTACGGTGCACTTCATAGCAAAATACACAATAGTCCAAATGTTTTCCTTGTCCACAAATGCCCTGTCAAAGCTGAAAGACTCTTATCAGAATGGGGAAGCGGGCTTGCTTGTCCAGAGAAACAAATATGAAACTGCAGTGCTCAACGTAAATAACTCCATGCTCAGCAACTAAGGCTGGTGATGCCGAAGACCTAATATTTCTAGGTTAAAAGGAACAAAAGAGAAAAGACCACTGTGGCATATTAATGTTGTTTCAAAAGTATAACACCACAAAATTTGTGAGAGGCAGTTGGTGTATTTAGTTATGTTGGTCGCCTCCTGCACCCATTTTTAATAAGATTCAAATGCGTTGCTACCAACCAGGACCTAAGCCTGACATATGATCTAATAATAATAATAGTATCTATCTATGACCTATATGGACCTTCACCACTAGTTTGGTCTAGGCTTCACACGTGGCTTCTAGTGAAATTCGAAGCTGCTCTGTAGAGCTGACAGGAGACTTGCAGAGTAGAGAATTTATTTATATTTTCCAAAGAACATGTAAAAAACAATGTGTTGTACCAACTGTATTCAAAGAAATACAAATATACTTTGTTTGAGCTATGTGCATATTAGCAGATTACGGGTGACCGATGACACACAATGGGCGTCAAGGGTGAGAACACAAGAATACTACCACTGCAAGCACTGTCCTGAAATTCTAAGTCACCATTTGTCAGAAAGCAATGACCACACACAGCCTAAGGATCATATTGAGCTCCTTCCATTATTCTTTTTATTGACAGCATGTTGGCTGCCATCCAGTCCATGAAAGTGACCCTTATCGTTGAAAGAACGGTTCAACAGCAAGCGAGCTGGTGATAGTGTCCATAATGGCGAGACCTGAAGAGGAGATACAAGAAGGGACATAAACACGCTATGTTGAGACATTGTGTATGTCCCTTCCTATCCCTCGTCTCAGGGTTTTTCGCTATGGACCTTCATGATGTTTCCTTCAGCAAACTTTACATATTTTTATGTAGAATTGTGAAGGTACAGCCAGGCGCTGTTAGCAAATCACACAGTACTTTTCTTGAATCAAGAATCCATGGAAGGTACACAGTCATCTTCAGCATTGCACACATATATGGGACATGTTAATCACTTTGGAATGTCACAGACATGTCATGGAGGCCGGCACATGATTAGTGGTGCTGAACACACAACTATTTGTCATAGTTTAGGCATAAAAAGCAGTTTTGTCACCTGCATGTTGAGGAAGATGTATCTCTACATGCTTTGCCATGACACAAATATATGAAGCAGCAAATGTACCCTCTACTTTATTATGGTTATTAGTCAACACTGCCAAGAATGTGGGAACACAGTCTTGTACCACCTACACTCTTCAAAATGACATTCACACACGACACATTGTAGGTCAACGAGACTCCAGAATGATGTCCTCTCCCTCCTCATTGGCTGAGAACATTTTTCTACTACTTTGCATAATGGGAAGTTAGTACAAGAAACGTACACATTCCTTTTTTGAGCAAATCAGTATTCAGCGCGTTACCATACTGTGGTAGGCCTGCAGTGCATTACGTGGTACAGCACACACTGTAAGAAATTTCACCGTAGAACATGTCCCCCATTCTAATGACAGTCTTCTCCAGTTTTTCAAACTGCCATTTCCCATAGTGCTTTATGGTATGACACAGTATTTCTAAATCTTTACTGTAGTTTACTGGTTGTAGCAGAAAAAAGACACCACTGTTTCCGATCACAGGACGCACGCCATAAGTGCTATACGGAAACAGTACATGCTGCTCTCTAGCAGTTGTTAGTGTTTGGACATCGTATGGTGCATGCAGGGTAAATTCCATGGTTAAAATATCCAAACGTGAACAACTGTTAGATTACATGATGTAGAATGCTCTACAGTACAGTAAAACCTCCAAAGTCGGACACCTCCCTACCTCGGACAACTCCCCATGATTTCATTGCACGGGCAGGCTCCCATTGAAACTACATGGGGACGAAATTCTCTATGTCGGACACCTCCCTATCTTGGAAGTAGGATAGGGTTTTCCCTGCAAAGTCGGACAAAACCCTGGCCAAATTACCTCAATGTCGGCCCATCTTTGCACCAAAAAGACCCAAAATGAGCCAGTAGCCTTGACTTTTGCCCCTTTTTTCCCCTATTCTGGTCTCAGCATTTTGTTGCTTTAGTTTTTCAAGTCCAAAAACAAGTGCTGTCAGTCTACATTGTAATTCTTTACGTGAGCACTTGTCTTCAGTTTGTCTAGAGCCTTTGAACGAGCACTGCACCAAAGCTATGAGAAGTAGGCTGACGCTTCAGAGACAAGTCCTTGCTGCTCGAAAAGCTCCGGATGTAATGCCATTGAGTAGAATCTGAACGGAATTGAATATAGTAAAATCAGTAATAATTATCAGTGAAGAGTGGGTAGAGGTACCACTACCAGGCACCACCACCAGGTACCACTAAGGACCTTAAATTGAAGAAGGGGGACATTTCTCACAGCTGTGATCTCTTCAATTTTTTGTTGCCGTCATATTCTGTAACTCGGACACCTCTATACGTAGGAGACGCTTCGGCTGCACTGCGGGTGTCCAACATAGGAAGGTTTCACTGTATTTATGTTCCGTGTCATGTGACCAAACAATATATGCTTTTGCTCATGCTGCACAGCACAGGCGAATTGAGCTGCATGTGAGGATAATAACATGAAACCCGAGGCGTGGAGGAAAAGGCATGACCTTACGGTCTCTGTGTCAGTTGTTTCATGTTGTAGTTGCGTACCAGCTGGTCTGTACATGAGAATAAGTTTGATGCATTGTACACGCACCATACACATGAAGTATGTGGTGTGTTGTGATAGTAATGCCACTGCCAATTGAAGAATAATGCTCCAGGTGGATTGTTTCGGTACAATCTTGAACTATGCATACCAAGGGGTAGGGCATCTGCGTGACAGGTTTACCTAGAAGTAAGAATGTAAATGTTAGCTAAAGTCATTGAATAATTAACATTATCAATATACTGCTGCAGATCATACCAACAATAGCACACAAGATGTTCCGATATGCTATGCAGGAGTGTCTCTGTACTCACAATATTAGTACAGCAGCTACAGAAAGGCATAAAACTAGTTTTTGTATACATGATACCACTTGAATGCAACACAAGCTTCTGCTGCACCTGAGAAAAAGTATGTACTGTTGCACACATGGTGCTGTTTGAATGTCTCGAAAAACATAATTTATGACCGAAAGACATCAACTGGAAGATTTCGATTTACCTTAGTCAAAACTGAGAAAAAGTATGTGCTGTTGCACACATGAAACTGCTTGAACTGCCCTTGGGCGCTCTGGAAGAACACCTTATTTGTGACCAAAATACAACAGCTGAGCGAACATTGAATTTATACCTTACTCAAAATACACAAGATGTGCTGCCGTGCATGTGATACGATGATACTGCTTAAATGTACTCTGAAAGCGCTGGCACCTCAGGCATGGTTGCTCTAAGCCAGCGAGCAACAGCAAGGGTATACGAACACAAGAAGTCGAGCACAAGTGGTGGAATGCACTTGATTAATCAGAAAATGAAATGTCTCAGTACCAGGTGTCACTGTTCCGTCAACAAAAACAGATGAACTTCGAAGGGGCGTCTGGTTGGCACTGGTGACAGCCGTCAGATTGAAACCCAGACGGTGATAGTTGAGACGTGGAGTGCAAGCTTTTCGGTGGTGCCAGAATGCCTGCGAAGTCATTTAACAAATAAGGCAATTCCAAATCTGTACTGAGAATACACACGCTGGGGCGTAATCTCAAAGGATGAAGCAGTAACTGACAGATAGCGTATTTTTCTCTTCTACGTGATGCAATTTGCACCGCATGACTGACTTGTCTAACATTACGCGTCTTACCTTTATCTGCTGCCTAGTCCTGCCCCTGCAATCTCCTGCTGCAGATAAGGTTGGCACGGCATCCCGGACGAGACATCTTCGGCTTCTTGTGAAACAAGTTGCGCATTGCTTCCGTAACATTCGTATGAGCCAGATGAACAGATCACTGCTTTCGAAGGTGGCACCCAGTCGGAGTTGTAACCGATTGTTGCAGTCAATAGATTTCTCTTTCACCTTTCGGAAAATTGTGGTTTGAAACATTGGAACTGCATGCTGAAGTGTTCTTGCAGACGGGAGCAAAACGCTCACGCATTCTCGGCACGCAGCACAGAACACGAATCACACCAGGAAGTCTGTACTGGCCTAGCAAATGCTTTGCAGTCGAAGGAAGCAAAACTCACGTTCCTCGTGGGTTTAGTGAAGTCCAGAAATATACTGGCTCCCTAATAGCGAACTGTTTATCACTTCCCCAATGTGAATCTGCGCAGCAGACGGCTCGGCAGGAGAAACTGGCCGGCTTGGCGGAAGAAACCAAGCCAAAAGTCATACCAAGCCGGAGCGCGGGCAGACCACGAATGTGTCGTCGACACAGGGTTTGCGGGCCACAAGACGGGATGTCAGTGAAACTAAAAATTCACCTTTTCGGAAAACCGCGAGGAGTTTGGGATAACTGTTTTGCATACATAATCAGTGTTCCCTTATGAACACATCGTGTGAGTACCATTCCATTCTGTAACACTCGAAAATCGGCGTAGCTGAGCTTTAAACCAGCCAGCCAGCACAGAGAATGGTGGTCTGTTACCACCTTGAACGGTCGTCCGTACAGGTAGGGACGCAAATTTGTGATGGCCCATATGAATGCAAGACACTCTTTATCGGTCGTCGAATAGTTCTTCTCTGCCTTCGTTAGCGTTCTGCTTGCGTACGCGATGACACGTTCGACTCGGAGAACAAGGAGCATTCAAAACAGGGACAAAAACACAAGCCCATCAAGCTACTCTAGACACGTTCGACTCCGTCGTGAAATTGAACGAGCACCGCTCCTAGACCATCGTTGGTTGCGTTGGTGTGTATTTCTGTTTCGGCGTTTGGATCGAAGTGGGTAAGCACGGGTGCGCTCTGTAGACGCGTCTTCAATTCATCAAACGTCTGTTGCTGGGCTTCACTCCAGATAAACGTGGATCCGTCCTTTGTGAGGGCATTCAGGGGTGACGCAATTCTTGAAAAGTTCGGAATGAACCGTCGGTAGTAGGCGCAAAGGCCAAGAAAGCTTCGAACGTCTTTCACATTAGAAGGGACAGGGTAATTTGCGATGGCCGCCGTCTTCTCGGGGTCGGGGCGTACGCCGTCGCTGCTCACGAGATGGCCGAGTCGGTTCTTCGTAGCCGAATCGACACTTCTGAGGCTTCAACGTCAGCCCTGCAGTTCTGATAGCCTCGAGGACTTGCTTCTGCCGTTCAACATGTTCTTCGAAAGTTCTTCCGAAGACGACAACATCGTCGAGATACACCAGGCAGGTTTGCCACACTCTGAAAAAAAAAGGGAGTAGAAAGAGAGTTTTAAGCATTTTTACCCTCCCTGCTGCAACTCTACTCCTACTTGACACCCTTTCAACTCCCTCAATTTGCGTTTTTTATTTCTTCCTCTTTAGTAACTCCCCCAAACCATCTGTTAACTCTGCATCAGGAGCTAATTGAACGAATGCTCACTTGCAGCCTGGGGAGCCTTCATACTGTTTGACGGATGTACAACAAATAATTTGACTGTCTTCTCTTAATTTTATTTTTTGACTGCATGGGTATTGGTGATCTCACATGAACTCTTTGGAAGTTTCCAGCCCTGAAAACTTGAGTTGTGTGTCGACGCACCCTCCAATGAAGCACTGTAATTCAATCACTTGTTTTTTTGCTTACATATTGATTGCGATATTTTGAATTGCCACCGTTGATATTGTTAGCTTTACAATGGCGTCTCATGCCAGAACTACCTGGTTTTGCTCTTGGAATAATTCAGCCAGCGTGGCAATAGCCTACAGTTGCTAAATCGGGCCGTACAGAACAACAACGCTTTCTCTTTTTCCTTTTACACTGTGGTACTATTTGACAGCTGAATACTAGCTCACTACAAAAATGAATGAAAAAACAGGTCAGCAGTATAATGTTTATTTTCCTTAGTCAGAGTTGTTTTGAAAAACAATTACACCTTCAATGTGCAGTGCAATTTCAGAAAACGTCTCGTCACAAACAGCATTTCCGAATACCATTATCCTTTTATTATTCACCTTCTCCATGTTAACAAAATATATAGTGGCACTAACGCACACAGTTGCAATGGTCACTCGCATTACACCTGGTGAAACAAAACTCTGTAGCGTTCTCTTGCAGGCTAATTTAAATTCTGAGTCATCTCTCTTTCATACTACTTTCAGTCGTTTCTCTTCCGAGCTAAAAGTGCGACTGCTATTTTCATTCAACGACATTTGCCTCAAAATAGGGTCTATTAAAAGCTGAAGATAGGGGGTTCGTCTCTTTTTCTGCGAAAGCAGAAGAAGAGTTTAATGTTCCCAATTATATGGTGTTATCTAGAGCCATATATTCACAAATTATTTGTGCATACACTGCACACTTGACAATCACATCTGTTTCCGTCGATTTCAAGACTGCAGTGTCATTTCATTCCTTGTGAACCACTGGCCACGGTATCGAAAATCCCACGCTAAAGAGTGACATAGCCTGACTATTATCCCGTATCCCGTCTCTGCCCAGCTCTCTCTAATACATGCCCAGCCCTGCTCTCCGCTTATAGGAAGCGACACAACGTTGTCAGAGCTTCCGCGGCCATGGATACAGTGCTGATCCTTAAAATTCATTTATTTAATATCTAAGCAGTTTTTTTATTTAAAAAAATAGCTATGTGTATTGTCAAACATAGCGATATCGGTTTCAAAGACTGGTTTCCAGATGCAATCGTCCGATTAATGGAATGAAAATGGCAAACATAGAGAGTCAAACAGTTACAGAACTCTTTACAACCATACTTCCCTGCAGCTAAAGCAGCTTGGAGGGTATCTCTGCTGCACCAAAACTGACTTCCACACAAGATGTGCAATACCCACAGTGAAAGCAGTCAACTTCTAAAAGAGGAAGTGGGGAGCTGATGATTCATAAAATTACATCGGCACAGTTCGTACCTGCAGCATTTACATTTACCAGGCCATTGTTTGTCAGTCACCCACTAGTAGCAGCGACACTTTCTTCATAAAACTCAAAGTGCGGAACCACCTCGTATCCATTTCCATACTCATACAAGTCCAATGCTCTGTACTCAGGAGCTAGCAGACTGTAAAGTCCTGAACGCTGTACCTCGTAGCAATGTCGATGTTGGTAGAACTGCAGTGTGTGAAGTACTTCATTGAAGACTAGGAGTGTGCCTCGGTGAAGAATCATTAAAAACACTTGTGCAAACAGTGCAGCTTCTTCTTTCCAACCAACACAAAATACATCACCAACCCTGTACGTGCTAGCATAAAGGCTGGCAGACCGTACACTAGAGCCCTGCACGGGCCGACTTTTTCGGGCCCGAGACGGCCCGGGCGCATCGAAAAATGGCCCGACCCAACCCGGGCCCGGACCTTCATATTTTTATGCGGCCCGGCCCGGCCCGGCCCGGCCCGGCCCGGTGACCCGGAGAGTAGATCCCGGCCTAGTATTTCCAGCCACGACGTACGCGTTTCTGGCGATTATCAAACGAATTTATAAGTAAATTTATAAGAAGAGAAGACAAACATACAAGTGATGGCGGTTTAACACCGTAACCGCACGAGACCAAATTAAGTCCAGAACGCACGCGGGCATGGGCGTTATCGTTACACTGTCAAGATTTTGCGGAGGTAGAGCCTGCTGTCGACAAAATGCTTCTCCCAGTCCCTACCCCTCTCACCAAGCTTTGCCAAAGTGATTATGAAATATGTGAGGAGTGAGGAGCAATGTAAAGTGGCTTGGAGAATGTTCTAGAGGGTCGAATCATATGCATAATACAGTATCCTTTGCTTGTCTTTGCAAAATATGCACAAAAATGACGCAAGCGCATGATGATATGAACTAATGCATCTCCATTGTGTGGAATTAGCTGCGTGGCCCGGCCCTGCCTGACTCTCGGGAACATATTTGTCGGCCCGGGCCCTGCCCGGCCCGCGGTGCTGGCGTATTTTGTCGGTTGGAGCTCGGCGCGGCCCGGAGCACACAGCCAATAACAAACCCGGGCCGTGTCGGAGGCCCGGGCCCGTGCAGGGCTCTACCGTACACTACATAGACTTTCATTCTGGGCAACACCAGCAGGGAAGAGTGCTTTGACTGAATCCGGAAGCTCCGACCACTCTACAGCTTTCTGAGCACTCGTACTAAGTGGCCTTGGCAAAGTAAGTGCCGAGAATTCGTAACACTGCAGAAGCTGTCCTCGGGTTGACATAGTCTTCGGCAGATAATATCGGCAGATATTCACAAAGCTTTTCGACTTTGTGGCAATGTTCTTGAAGTAAGAATGCTTCGCTTCAAACCTCATGCTCCAGTACATTCTTGGAGGCCCATACATGCGGATAAAGCGCGGGTAGTGCACCAGGAAGTGTATTTTTGGAATCAATCTTTGGCCAGGAAAACGTTGTACAAGCGTCTGCAGAAAAATGGTTAGCTTCCAAATATGCAATAATGTCCACTGGAACCTTATCTGCCAGCACAATGTCAGCAATGTGCCTAAATTGCAAGTACACTTCCCAAGCTTGGTTTCCTTCGGGCACCAGGTGACCGATCATTTGTGGCAGGAGACGAAAAATACACCACTTCTGACTGGCTGTGCCTTTTAGACTTCCAGTCGATGAAATGAAGGACTCTGGAATGGGAACTGGATTAGACTTCATGTCATGAAAGCCACACTTGAATGTAGACACCACGGCTAGAGTTGGTGCCGTGATTACTCATGAAGATGCAAGTGACTTGAGCACATGCTTCAAAACAAAAGCAGTACCGCCTTCAAGGATGTCATGCATTGCGTCTGGCAATAACTGTTGTGTAACGTCAAAACCTGGAACTTGCAATAATGGCGACTCCATTGAAACGCCATATAGCTTACACTTTGAACGGTCAACTTCGATGTCAGCAAGGTGGCTATTGTGCAGTGCTGCAGTACGTATCAGGCAATTGCGTTCAGTAGTGACTTGATTAATGTCCTTCGAGTCTGTCACACAAAACCTGCAAAAGTGGCCGCTACCAAAGGAGCTGCTGAAGCCACCAATGCGGTTGAGCGACAAGTTGTCCCCAACAATGCCAAGAAGGCAAACCTTTAGTTTCTTTTTCTCTCCTCCACATGAGATTTCGAGTCCACTCTCATGTAGGCTTATAGTTTCTTTGATGACCGTGTCAAAAACTCTTTTAATTCCGTGTGTCTTAACATGTGAGTACTTAACGAGCATGACAAGGTGAATGGCGTTCAGTCGCGACCGATATTTGGGGTGCAAGTTGAGCACTGAGAAATATGCAGCCAGGATCTCGTGGACACCAGCGGCAGATCCAAGTGGATTTATAAGCTCCAGCTCATCTGTGTAGAGCAGCAAAATTATTGTGTCGGCATCACCGCTGCGTAGGATGGCCCTCTCTCTTGCGAAGTCACCATCAAGAATGTCACAGATGATTTTGGTGTCTCTCGATTCACAACATGCACCCAGAATATGCTCCATAGCATCGCCTGCGGAAAGCATATTTACCCGTACTTGGCGTATGGGCACGTAGTACAAGACATGACTTGGGGTAGTCACAGCCTCACGAGACGAGTCTCTTGGGGCTCTGTATATGGTAGCGACTGTTTTACGTACTTCATGAACATATGGTTGCTCCTAATTGGAGTCCACAACAAATCCAGCATATCGCTTGAAAGAAACGTCAGCAGTCTGTTGTATGTATCATGCAGTACGTTCTCTTCCACCAGCTTTCGTAAGTGACGTTGCAAGAAGTCCACAAAAAGATGCAGGAAAATTTGAAAATCACATAAGATACTCATGATCACAGTGCGCGGCAATTTGTGCACCTCTGTTGTCTTCCTGAACAACATAGCGAGATGTTTTTGCATGTCATTTAAGAACGAGCTCAGGTCCGAAACGTCCTCTTCTCAGTGTTGATGAGGCGGCGAATCCCTACTCGTCGAGGTCTGCGCTTGTCCATCCCCTCGCGGTACTTGTTCATCAACCTCGATATTATCAGCCGAGTGGCCACAGTCTTCATCCCCATCACTGTCATCACCATGTCCGTGTGCACATTCATCCAACCTGTGGTCCCGTTTCACATGCTTCCACAGTGCCCTGTACTTATTGAACACTCGAGAGCATCCACGAAGGCCGCACGTAACAGCGAACCTAGATTCATGTGAATGAACATATCCAGTGTGACGCAGCACATCTGAATAATCTGACGCAAAGAACGGACACCTCGAACAATAATATACCGACATACTTGTACTTGTTGCGTGACATGCATACAGAAAACGCTGGTGTATTCCCACAAACGAGAACAGTCGACGTTTTCTTGGCTTTTGCTCCGTCTACCTCGGTCTATATCTCACGGACAGTTCCATAAAATGCACTGGGTGCTTTTTCTATAGTGAGGGCGAATCAAGTTAAAACATATAAACTAACAAAAATAAAAAGTTATCTGTGCATGAACTTCATTTGTACCGGAAATGCTGAACCGAGACCACTGAATCCAATCTCAGCCAATCCAACCTTCCTTGTTGCTGCTCGTTGGCGTTCCTCGCATTCGTCGGATGTTTTCATGTTGGTTCTTGGTTCTTTTTAATCCAAGTAATCTGTGATTTTCCTCAGCATGGAGACTGCAGAGTGCCTTTTTATATGCAATGATCCCAAGAAAGTTATACGTGTTGGTGGCAACCTTGAGAAAAAGGACGTCCGAGACGCATTTTTGAAGTCCGATATCGGAAGAAGCGCCCCAAGCAGCAAAATGTACTGAAAGAGTTCATCGTTAATTATACAGGTATGCGCAGAGTGATTTCTTTTGGAAAAGCCTTGCTTCCTAAAGTCTGTCATTGCAAGCCTCTCAGACGGCAAATCACAGCATTTAAAATAACGAAGCGCAGATTGCCTTTAGTGCTGGACGCTTCCATGATGTCGTTGCCGAGGTTTTTCAGTTTTTCCATTCACTATCCACCCGATTTGATGAAAGGGGCGAAGTATAACGCTGGCAGTAAATCAGTACAGTTCAATATTCAACAAATAAGCCACCGAGAAAACCTTGGCGATTTTTCATAGGATAAAAGGTTGTTTTTCAGTGGTGTTGCCAATACACTGCAACGACGGTTTTACGGCCTATACTTCATGCACTGGAAAAAGAAAAGCGCTACGACCCATCTTACCCTTTCTACTCCCCACCAATTTTTATCATTATGCTGCTCTCCCATCTCTCTATTTCACGCATTCGTTCACTGTACACCAAGAAATGTATCATGTGGCAGGTGTACCGTACCAAAACCAGCGACAAGGAAATAATAAGCACACAGTAATCCACTGAAATTGTTGTCTTCCATATGTTCCGTCACTTTTTCTTAGTTACAGAACTGTTACGGACTCTTGCTAGCAATTAGGTATTCTGTGTAAAAATCCAGGCTTTGAAAACTGCGGTCGATTCTGAAGGCGTTACATAGCTGTCCAGCATTGTTAGTTCCTCTTCCGCAATAGCGATGGATTTGAAAAATCCATATTTGATTTAGCGTGCTGAAACTAAATCTGGATTTAAAGTGACTTGATTTATTTGGATATATTTAAATCCAGACTTGATTTGGATTTAATTTACCGCCTTCTGCAAACCGCAGATTTGATTTAAATCTGATTTGTGTCTTTAAATCCCCAACGCTGCGATCTATATGGTACACCCGAGGATAAGTAGGCGTGGTATTCAATTGCAGGACTCATGGCAACGAGCCTTGAAGTTCCGCACGAAGAACCAGAGAAAGAAGTTGTCTAATGTCCCAGAAGTCAAGGAGCAGCGGCAAAAGCATTTGCAGAAAAGAAGTGCGCTACCTAGCTGTAACGAAATCAAACGAACCTGCTTTCCAGTGTTGCCAATTTAGCGGATTTCCCGCCAGATCTGGCGGATTCGGCTTGCATCTAGCGGGAAAATTATCTGTTTAGCGGCTAGCGAACTTTCTGGCGGTGTCCTGCCTGACTTCAGCGGATCCTAGCGGATTCAGACTTTCGCTACATTTTCGCTGAAAAGCCCGAAAAATCAATTTATCCTCTAGAATATGCTACTTATCGAACCGAAACCAGTCACCTGAAATTTGACTATCTGACGGCAGTTCGCGCAAGGACCTCACTTACGATTCGTTCTCTTTCTTTCACTTTTAAGAACCTTTTTTATGAAACAAGTGAAAGGATGCAGGTTAGCTGGTACAGATCCATGAAGAACACCAAGGGACACAGACACAGAAGACGACACACCGTGTCCGTGTCTCTCGTTCTTCTTCATGAATCTCTTCTATCTTTTTGGAGAACACACACACCACCAATACCCCGGTCAGACGACAACATTTAAGCCTGGTATTAAAGACCTTCTAGTAGAGTTAGAGCCGTAATCTAGTGCTATACTCGCGCGGCAGAAGTGATTGTGCTCTGTCCTTAAGGCGCGAAATTAAGGCAATAACTACTAAAGGACCTTAATATAAGGTCTTAAATGTTGCTGTCACCCAGTACAGCATTGCTTACAAGGGGAAATGACGACATATAGCCTGCGAGGGAGGGGAATTTTGCGCCAGAACACGAATTAAAGTTTGTATGCACAACGAGATCTTGCTGCCTCTTGTAGCAGCCCACAAAGTCGGCCGATTGCCGTTCCCAATGCGAGGTGGAGTTCCCACGGGTTCGTTTCTCTGTTTCACCAGCGTCTATGGCAGTGTGCCCTGAAATGTCAAAAATGGGTTACAATAAAAAAAATCGCAAAGAATGGCTTCGGGACCCTTGCATTGCTATTGCATGGCTACGGCGCAGTACGGCGGCAGATGGGACATAAACGATGGAGTGCCGGTTCCGCGGCTGTGTGCGAAGTACTCAGACTTGTAGGCACCAGAGACAGCGCAAAGAACAGAAAGGCACTGGGACGTTTCACGTCCCGTCAACAGACACGTCGCATCGCCCCGAGGAAAGTCGATCCAGCGCATGAGGGTGAAGGTAGAGGACAGCGCTTTTTATTTCTGAACACAGTTCAGTGTTGCCCGCCGATCATCCTGTGCTGTGGCAAAGGAATATAAGATGCATTGGCCCAAATGTTCAGCTATCATGAAGAACGTGCTTTTTCCGCACTTCAAGAAGGATCTTCATCGCACCTTGAGATAGCTGAACTTGATAAACAACAAGTTGCACAATAAAATATAGTGAGACATGGTCGAAGCCATCCTGGCAATCCGTTCATGCTTGAGACGGCACGGAGCTGCTTCGAATACGACCTCTCTCCCGAAGTTGCCAGGAACGTCGGAAAGAAGAAATGAACGAGAATGCAAAACAATCTCCTGAACACCATAAATATAGGTGCAATCTACATAAATCTCAACATGTTCAGGCACTTTTCAGCGTTTAGCGGATTTTAGCGGCTTCTTCGCAAGGTGTAGCGGATTCTGGCGGAATCGGTTGGCTACCTTGACGGATCGTTCGTCTAAAATGTTGGCAACACTGCTGCTTTCGTTCCCTGGTATGTTAACAGCAATGCCGATAATGCCAATTTGAGAGATCTAATCCAGTTACCTGCACTTGCTCATCTGTCCATCAATTTTTCCACAAACGTTCTGAATGCGTAAATATCTTTGTATAATTTGTTTAATTTAATAATGTGTATAAACTGTTCAACAATGCCCTTGGTCACCGCATTGTGCATATCAATACGTAAAACAGTGGTGGATAATGACCCTCAGTTTTTTCCTTTGTTTTGTGTTTTTCTTTTTTTTTTGGAGGGGGGGGGGCTCCTTTGTTAAGCGCATCATGAGGTGCCCACTGGATCTGCCACTGACGCAAAAAGTGTTCTGTATGACACAAAAACACAGATACAAAACCTTGTGCTAAAAATTAATAGTTGTTTTGCAGCTGTAATGTAGCACACACATTCATGGCCATGCTCACTCATGATCAGGGTGAGAAATGTCCTTGATGATTTTGTTGGTAATAAAATATACCTCACAATTGTGGCTAAGCATTTGGCCTGATATACTGATTTCCTGTCAATGTTATCACAGCACAATCTGGATTCGTTGGAACGCCCTGTACATGATGATGCATTTTCCGAGAGGCTCACATGGCTGCGGAATGAAAAGCCTGCAGTACAGGAAGTCGTGGAGAAATATCCCACCTTGGCAACTACCAGTGCCGTGCGTACTTTGTTCCAAATTGTGCTAATGTTTAATTGTGTTTCTTGTTGACAGGGCTTTCATTCCTTTCATGGTTTCAGGTGCATGAAGAGTTTTCCCGCATCACAGGGAAAAATGCAGAGAAAGAGTTGCTCAAATTTGTCAACACAAAGGGGGAAAGAGTGATGCAACTTGCACGAAAGAAGAGAAGTGCGGGTAAAGTACTTACTCTGATAAATGGGAAACTCTCTCAGACAACAAGCGTCGATGAGCAAAAATGTAAGTATACTGCACCAATACCAATTTACAGAGGTCCTTGGTACTGATCTAGAGGGTTTGTTCAGTATAAAGATTTTGCAGTAAAAACATGAAGCGGTGGTTTAAGAGAAAGGACCAGGGTTGCCTCCATAACAAAATTACATTGACAGTACAGGCTTTCATCGGTGATGTTTTGGTGTAGTGAAAAAGCATCTGGCCAATTTTCATTCTGTCTGTGGAGGAATAACAGTAGCATATGCTGTACCAAAAAATGATTTCAGAGAATTATTAAATTATGCAAATGTTTCTTACTTTTTGTGTTGCTTATTTTGGCTTCCAAACTTTATCGTTGACCATCCTGTACTATTCCTGGCTGTTCAAGCTGAGAGTTGTCTCACTGCGCGTGTGAATTCCGAGAGTAGTGTTCTTATATCGCTTGTCATTGCACATTGTTACTCAGTAGGCATCATCTATGCACTTGCACACCATCTGAAGGAGAACGCATCGGAGATGTTGACTACTGCAAGTATATTTTTTGTGTGCTGTCTTATACAGGGTAGTCCAGCAGCCGTGATAGAAATGCACCGTAAATAATGTAGGCAACAGAGAGACATGAGGTCAGGGGATTGTTTTTCTACCAGGAACATTTGCCACATTAGAACCATTTTTATTTCATTTCAATCAATGGAAATTTATAACTTACTGAATTGAACTCCGAAATTTTCAAGTCACCGTGACGTTTTCTTTGCGGAAGTGGGTTCCTCACACCTGTAACGTCACGACCATTTGTGAAATGAATTGGTAGAAGATCCGCCGAAATGAGTCCTTGGCTCGGCCTCTGTTTTGTCGGCTCTAGTACAAGGGGAGAGGCACACAGTCAGTGTGCTTTCACTCTCTCAGGCTTGTGCGACCAACTGTTAATGTGTTCGCCTGGCAAAGCGGTGCTGCATTTTCAGTTTGGCTTCATTCAAGAGTATATTTGCATGCTATCTTGGAATATACAGGGTGTGTCACATACGACTGACCAATATTTCCTTAATTTTGCAGTTTCTTTCTTTCTTTCGCAGTTTAATTTATTTACAACAGTCGTTTAATTTGTCTATTCGAGATGTGGTCTACGCAGTTGTGGTGATCTGTCAATAATTAGTGTAGCCATTTATTAATTTCATAATTGTTATAATTAGTGAAAATAATTTAATGGCTTAATTGCAAATTTGTAGAGCACAACGCTGCACCAATTACTGATTCACCACCAAGTCTTGTGTAGGCTTCATCGAGAATAGATATGCTGAACAACTTTTTGGAAAGAAAAATAAATCGAGGAATTTTAGGAAATTCTGGTCAGACTTACGGGCGCACTCTGTACAAGCACAACAGTGTTTTTGGCACTCTAGAGCATATTGTGGAAGGTGGCCATCCAGCTACCATATTAAACTAATTAAATAATTAACATAATTAAAAAACAAAAGTCTTAAGCAACTCTCTTGCTACATATCTTGCACTAGTGTCACACCTGTGTACAAAGAAATAGACGTTGTTCAAGTGATGATTTCTTCACAATTACAAATGTGTAAAAAGACATCACCGAACATCAATTATATTCTGCTCTTTTTTTTTTATTCTCTTCCATGCAGCAGCAAAGTTGTGTGTACCCAGCCATCATTGTGGACGACCCCTTCAAATTTCAACCGTGCAGTGTTATCGTCGAGGGAGCTACCTATGATGTCGAGGACACCATCGATGCTGTCTCCACTGCTTTTGAACTGTACTGGGTTTTCAACTTAAAGTATGCACCATTGCTTCGGAGAAGTTTGAACCTCCTGGAACATTTTTTTTGGCTCAACGAAAAGAAGAATGGTGTTCTCGTGTCAAGGGTCATTTCAGACCTCGAGGCATCCTCCTAAACGACAAAAAGTAGCAAAGACATGCTAGTGAAAGCTGCAAGTAGTGAGCAGTGAGGAACTGTAGGAACTCGCAGTTATGTCAAGTATGCTTGTACTCATAAGGTCAGTATGTGGAATTTTTTAATTATCATTGTTTTTTTTTTTTTGCCTAGTGTAACTAGCGGCCATTCAGTTTTCATGTGTCATGGTAGGGTATGAGCAGTTTGAAACAGTTCATTGTTTTTATGGCATCTTGGTTTATGATGCCAGACGTGCAAAAAACAAGAGAGAAGACCAGTCAGTTACACATCACAAGTGTTCAGTTGCATGGTAAACTTCTTGTCTTTGCTGATACGAGTCGGTATACTATGAAAGGTTCTTTTGTCATTTAAAGTTGTAGTCCATTGCTCTGAAATTATAGTGCATTGTCAGAATTACTGTTAGTTAGCTAGTTAACTGACTGGCATTTTGGTGCGTACTCTAGTATATGCGGTGAATGTAATGTTGGGAGAGGCGACAAAACATGGGCAACCGCTACTTTGAACCATGGTTTACTATTACAAGTGACGAAAAATAGGGCTACAGGGCTGCAGGATAAACTTCGGGGTTTCTAAGGAAGATAAAACAAACAAAAACAGCGAAACAGCGTCGGAAAGCTAAAGTAGATGTTAGAGGACGTATTATGCCCCAAAATTTTATGTCGATACTGCCATTTTGTCCGTTCCTCTGCGGATAAATTGTGAAAATTAAAAAATCGCCGCTGCCTAAACGGCTATACCTGTGTTTCCGCTCCTTTCCTCAGGTGGCGAAACGACCGAACGCGGCGTTGCAGACGACATCGAAATCTGAACAAGTGGAACTGAATGCAGAATCGTACTCTGCAACGCCACGTTCGACCGTTTCGCCATTCCACATGTTGATAAGATCATTTGTTTCCTTTGATTAGTGGTTTGGATGATCATGTCTAGGATACTTCTTTAGCCAAATGGACGTCAGCCACGCTGACATATGTATTGAGAACCTTGTACCTGCCTTCCTCCTTCTTCTTTTTTTGTTCTTAATACATGATGGTTGAGAGTAGCGGTTGTCATTATGTTTCAACTGTCTGCCCAAACGTTCATTGCGCCTGCTTTGGTGGTTTACTCTTGTGTTGAACACTACTTGAAAGAGGGGATTGGGTTTGCAAAAGAAAAAAAAAACAGGTTATTCGTATAAGACTTTTGTGTATGTGTGTGCAATGATGTACATTTTCAGCCAGATACAAGGCTGAATACTCCATTTTGATACTACTTTTCCTGTGTATCCCGTCAGACTATTTGTAATACCTGTATTTACTTTTTGCTGTCGTATCTGCAAAAGTTCGGGACACAGCAACAGTTAGGCAGTTAACATAAGTTGAGCATATTACAGTTTGTTCGTAGTGTAGTGTAGTGTATGGTTGTGTAGCTACATTGAGAGCCTGTACTTGACATGTAATAAATGTTGATATTGCTATGGAACACTGTTGCATGCTTTCATCCACATTCCACTAATGCATATTGATATTGAAACGGAGAATAAGGTGCCCTCACCTTGGAAGTTGTAACTAGACAGTGATTTGCCAATGATTGGGCTCATGTTACAGATATTCACATTGCATCGTGAAGTTCAGGCTTAAGGCGCAAAATCTGGTCCAACTGGTATAGCAAATACTGGAGTTATTTATACTCCAGGTATGGAGTTATTTATACTCCAGGCATGGAGTTATTTATACTCCTGGTATGAAGTTCTTATACTCCAGGCATGGAGTTATCATGACACCCAAAAGGGAGTTATGGGAACTCCCCTAAAGGAGCCAATTTAACTCCATATGTGGAGCTACTTTTACACCATGCATGTTGGAGTAAGTAGGGAGTCATGGAGGAGTAACTTTTACTCTGTACCCTTGGAGTAACTTTTACACCCCACCCCTGGGTTTTGCAGTTACTTTGCAAGAAGCCTGATTTTTTGCACACTGTGAGTTGAGGTATTTTACCCCCCGTTTGGAGTTGTTATGACTCCCTTTTTTTTAGAGTGCACTTCAACCCGCCGAGAACTGTAGCCATAACTTGCTGGAACGTCGCTGGTGCTGTGCAAAGGCCGAAAGGCATAACCTTGAATTCGAAAAGTCCATCCGGAGTGACGAAGGCAGTTTTCTCACGGTCCCGTTCGTCGACTTCGATTTGGAGGTACCATGTCTTGAGGTCCATGGAAGAGGAAAAAAAAATTGCGTTTTGAAGGCGATCCAGCGTGTCGTCGATGCGCGGTAACGGGTAGACGTCCTTCTTAGTTATCTCATTGAGTTTCCGGTAGTCGACGCAGAACCTGAGTGTTCCATCCTTCTTCTTCACTAGTACCACCGGCGATGCCCACGGACTGGTCGACGGCTTGATAATGGTATCTCTTAGCATCTCTTCTACTTGCGTTCGGATCGTTTCTCGCTCTTTGCAGGAGACCCGGCACGGCATGCGGTGAATTGGACGGGCATTTGCGTCGACGATGATGCGGTGCTTCGCAATGGGCGTTTGTCTTACTTTCGACGATGCAGCGAAGCAGTCACTGAAATCGTTGAGCATCTGGAGAAGGGTTTGCTTTTGAGTTGTATTGAGATGAGGGTTTACGTCGAAATGTCCAGCCTCGTGTTCCCTGGTGACCGCAATGCGAGCAATGTCCAGCAGGCAAACATCCGTGGTGGAGTATTGGTCTACGTTGCCGGCTATCTTCATGCCGTTTGCGAGGTGTTGGGGCTCCGGTCGAAAGTTTGTGACCAGGAGTTCGAATATTCCGTTTTTTACGGGCACAATTGTTCTTGCTACCCCAATTCCTCGTTCGAGGAGAAGTTGCGTGTTGCCTTCAGCCAACAAACAGCCAGTTGGTGCTCTGTCGCACGTAGCGGTCACAAGGACTGCCGACAAGGGAGGCAGGTTGACGTGCCGAGTCGTCACGGCGGTTACGTCCGTGTTTGCGCGCTTCACCGGGGTTATTCGTGCCCATCACTTGTCTTCTGCAGTTTCCGGCGTTTTAAAAGAGATAACTCCATTTGTGAAGTCGATGACTGCTTCGTTTTCGACTAGAAAGTCAATTTCGAGTATTTCATCCCGTGGGCAGTTCGGCAAGACGGCAAAGCTGACGACGTACTGGATGTCACGCACTTGTATGACTGCCGTGCACCGGCCAGTCGGTGTTACGACGTGTCCGCCAGCACCGACGTGTGCCGATGTCACGCTCATCCCACTTCGTTTGCACCTTGCGAAGCTTCTTAGCCAACCTACCACTTATAACAGAGTCGTCGGCTCCGGTATCGATTAACGCAATCATCTCATGGCCGTCGATGAGTATTTTCTGGTTATTGGTAATTTTTTGAGCGCCGTGTTGGTGCTGCGTTGCTGTTCGTCGAGTTGGAGGATTTGTAACTTGTCGTCGGTCCGCAGCTTCACCTCGCGGAGCTGCAGTCTTCAGTTTTCCCAGTTAGGGCTGCGCCATACAGGTCGTCTTGCCGGTGACGGTGAACGTGCTCCTCTTGGTGACCTGCTGCGGTGGGGGACGCTCAGGGACAGGTCACGTCGTGAGCCAGCAGAAGCATTCTGCTGCCGTAGATAGTCTTCAATTGCGGCTGGACGACTACCGCGCTGAGGGCAGGGGGCGTCGGGTGAAAATCCGGGAAGGCCAAGGTGTCGGTAGGGACATCGGCGATAGACGTGGTTGGCCTCTCCGCAGTGGTAGCAAAGCGGCCTGAAGTCGGGAGTCCGCCAAACGTCCGTTTTGCGAAACGGCTGAGAGTGTGGCGGGACGCTCAGAGTAGGTTGGACAGGCCGAGGAGGCGTCCAACGGTTTCCGTAGTGCGGCGGACAAGTAGGTGGCACCTGTCTCAGAGCGGCGGCGTAGGTTGGTCTCGGTACTTCGGCGTCGGGGTTGACGGTTGAGGACGTCTGGATTGCCTGCTGAACCTCGTCCTTGATGATCGCACCAATCGAAGACAAAGGGTCTTGGGCCTTCTCAGGACAGAGGAGAGCCCGTACTTCTTTACTACCACCTCTCGAATCAGCTGTCTGAGCGATCCGACGTCGAGGCCAGCGGTCGTGGAGAAAGCCTCATAGCCCTGGGGTCGTTGGTGGACGGTAGCGCGAGAGAGCAGGGTCCTCTCAATGCGGACGGTTCTTTTACGCCACTCATGAGTCGCTGAACCTTCTTCTCCTCGGATACTTTGGGGTCAGCTCGCCGGAAGAGCCGCAACACATCTTCGACGAAGCCAGTAACGCTTTCGTTTGGCAGCTGGGTCCGTCTCGGGAGCAGATGTTCAGCGCGTTCAGCTCGTTGTTGAAAAGCGAACGCCTCGCGAAGTTTGCTTTTGAAGACGTCCCAGGACGTGAGCGAAGTCTCCCGGTTCTCGAACCATGTCTTCGCGGTGCCTTCCAGGGAGAAATAGACGTTTTACGAGCTTCTGGTAGTCGCTCCAATTGTTGAACCTGGCGATCCGCTCGTAGTGGTCGACTGAATCGTCCACGTCGTCGTAATACTGCCCGCTGAATGTCTTCGACGACCGTGCAGGGGCTATGGGCGTGGCAACAGGTTGCGCCACTTGGGTGCTGGTCTCCGCAGTCATCTTCTTCTTGCGTTTAGGGGGTTCTAATGGACCGAATTCTGCAGGCAGGCCAAGCTGTCTTCTGCTTTGTCGCAGTTGGTCTTCCAGGCCGTTGAACAAGGGTTGCCCCGCACCAGTGGTGGACATGTATCTTCGATACAATCTTTCGATACATTTTGTGTATCGGTATTAGGTATCGCGTGCCAAAAATGAGAGTACCGGAGTATCGGTATCGAAAATACATTTTAATGTATCGTGTATGTTAACGATACTCGATACTAAAAAAAGACGCAAATATTGAGGCTGTTGTGAGACTTAGGGTCGGCGGTGCTCGCTCAGGCGGTAGTACAAGCCAGGCCGCAGCGGCTAGACATGTCGACCATAAATTCGTTCGAAGCTTACGTCCGCGCGCGTGCTCCATCGTCAAGATCGCCCGGAGAGGAGGCCCTGGGCCCTGCCCTGGGACGCGCTCGTGGGCGCGCGCGGCTTCTAGTTGGTTCCAGAAGAATATCTTCCGTCTCTTTCTACGGCGGGCGCGCCGAAAACGCCTTACACAGGACCGACCTCACGGCTTCTGGAACTGCGCTGCCCGATGTCCCCCTCCTCAGTGCGCAAGAGCACGTCCACTTGACTTGAGGTGTGGATTCCGCGTCTGCCATGCGGGAAGAATAACCGCCGGCTTAGCTTGAGCACTGTAACCCGTTCTAGAGCTCACAATTCACAACGGCCAACTAAGAAAATCAAGTCAGAGGCAAAGTCAGAGGCTACCGGGTAAGTACTGCAGTACCAAACGATAAAAGCAGCAGAAAAAAAGTTTCAGGTTTATTCGTATGTATAGTCAAGTGCTCACAGAGCGGTACGCACGAAGAACATTGTCTTAAAGAATTGTTTTTTGCTAGGCTGCTTATTGATGCGATCGTTTCAACGTACCCATGGCTTCAGTCTAAAGTTCTAACAAGACTAGCTGCTTAGACAGTGCAGCTTCATTAAATCCGTACGGTCGGACACAGTCAAGCCCTGTCAGAAAAAGTGGGCTATAAAAATACAGTAAAGGCTCTAGAAATAACGAATAAATGTTTTTACTTCCCTAATCATATTACCAGCTTTATTATATTGTTATTTCAGTGATGTAAACTTCGCGAATCATAACACCAGCTTTACTATATTGTGATTTCAGTAATATAAACTTCGCTAATCATAACACCAGCTGTAGTATATTCGGGATTTCAGTTATATATCGAAGTATCGACGGTACAGTACCGAGTATCTGTATCGAAAATCAATTTCGGTTCTGTATCTTGTATCGGTATCGGAAATACAATTTTTGAGGGTATCGAGTATCGGCATCGAAGATGCTTTTTTGAACTATCTTGCCCAGCCCTGCCCCGCACCTTCACCAGAAATGTCACGAAGCGAAATGGGCCGGCGAGTCGTCGAATAAACAGCAAACCGTTTATTAAACTGCTTGGTAGCACAAACACACGAGTGATAGCTCTCTGAACACAACTGAGTCCAAAGAATGAATGCTCCAGCCTGGAGCGCACAAGCATTTAAGCGTCGCGCCGGAAAGTCTAGAAACAGCACGTGCGTTTGCCAGAGAGCAGGCGATGTGTCTGGAAGCTTCTTGCTTCTTCTTCAGCACGCGCCGGGATGAGATGTACCGTTTCGTGCTTGCCCTGGAAGTTTCTCGAAGATGATTCGTGGCAATATTCTCATCTAAAGGCAAATGTCATAAAACGTACGCCCACATACGTGACGCCGACAACGGCAAGCCCTATCACCACCACCACCACCACCACCATAAAACGTACCAGCAAAATGCCAAAAGACACAATCAAAAGATGACACACTCACCCAAATAATTAGAAGAACTAAAATCAAAGAGGTAATTGCACGGGCTGACCCAAAGCAGATGCAATAATTATGAGGGCGCCCCGGATCTGCGGGAGGCTTTAAATTCAAATTCGAACGGCGGGCCGTGGGAGGGCGAGAGGGAACAGAGAGAGCGTCAGGCGTCAGTTGGAACTTGGACGCGTCCTTGCATGGTCGTTTTTTGTCTTCAGTTGCCATGGCAGAGATCGGACATCTCCTGCGCACTATTTACGTGTTTTTAGTGCGTTTTCTAAGACAACGTGATGACAATGAGTCATGTGAAGCATGTTGGCGATATCTCGGAGAAGTTTCGACGCTAGGAACGCACGGCGTCCGCAGAAGAACCGGATGATGAAACGCAAAACGGACTGCACAGAATGCTTGTTCCGATGTAAAGAGGTATAAGTGCTTACCGTGGTGCTTCGATTACTACTGATCATATGTTTTATTTCAGGAGCTAAGGGAACCTGAGAAACATGGTTAAGACGAGTATAAAGATTAGGATCGTTTGGTGAAGAGGAAAGGGTACATGTCGCGACCTACATGGACGGAGGTGTCATCTTCTCTGAGAAAATACACGTGTGAGGTGGTCAACAAAATGCCATGCTCCCTGTTGTCCGTGAGTGCATCGTAAATTCAACACAAGCACATGCCTCGTCTAGACGCAGTGAGTGATTACCCGCGTGCGACTTAGTACGTGAGAGATGCATCGGTTATTTCTTTATTCTTAGTGTATGCTCATAGCAGAATAAACAATATTTACTTGAACAGTATGTGCTTTTTTACGCATTACTTTCAGCCATGCATCAGTGGTCCCATCTGCTAAGTTGTCGGATCCGAGACCAGTTAGCAGAGGGGACCACTGGATAAATTCCATTGATTCCACTTCAAGTGGCACTACCGTGAAACTGGTTCCACATTTAACTGGTCCCAGACAGTGAATAGTTCCACATTCCAAGTGGTCCCTGTTCAATAATCCACTTCGAAGTGGTCCCACTCCAGATTTTTGCCTGGGCACTTTCTGCCGGTTATCAGTCATGATCTGGTTGATGATTCTGCATGGCGTTACTTGTTGCGTTTTGTTCCGCTATTTGAACGTGTCTGATGTTTAATACACTGGTGTGCATGAAAAGGAAAACAGCGTGCATCGCGTACGCCAGGCTCCTCGAATTTTGTCATTAGTCGACATTAGGCGCGTAACGATAGCATGTCTTACATAGCGTATTCAGCCAATTAACGTTGCCTGTGCTCGGGTTTACCATATCATTAACAGGTTCCTTTTTTTTTGTCATTCAGACGCCGACAGCTGTTCGTGGCCCTGCGATCCGCGAGCATGTAGCCCCTGTCACCCGAAAATTCTACAGTTGTGCTGGGATGAAGCGGATGGCTTCTGCGACTTACCACGTGCTGTATATCTGTATAATAATATCTACTTTCTCCAAACCGAATAGGTTCCCTTAAGGATTGTATAATATGATAGTCACGCTTTCTGTTGCTCGGCACTATTTATTCTTTATTTATTCTGCGGTATTCTGTAATAATCGTGTAGACTTACTTGCATTCAAATGTTGCTTCTTGTTTATACATGGTGTCCTAGAAAACGTGTCATTGAATTATAATAAAAAAACGACACCACCTAGAGTCATGCGGTGAACGGCATTTGCTCTTACTGGGTTTTTGCCACCTCCTGATGTGCATGTCACGTAACCTAAGTTTAATTATGTAAATTTTTGCGAGCTTAAGTCTGAAATTTGCCAAGTAAAGGCCACTTTTTTACCCCACCAATGTGAACAGCATGTCTCATTTACTCAAATTAATGATAATTGACAGGAATATTCATGGGCTATCCCATCGAAAAAAATATCATGCTTTACGTAGCTCCCACAGGATAGCGCAAAGTGAATTTTTCAGCGCAATCTTTGTCGGTCCGCCGAAAGGCGGTTGGAAACCCAGCCCACCGCGGCATCGCAGCAAGAGATAACACAATCACGACTTATCACGTCCGACTTTCGTTGGGATAATGCTTGCCCTCTCCCAATTTTAGGAACTGTCACTTTTTCTACTATCACTCTGTGGGCTGGCTTTGGAACCTCCTGTCGTCGGACTGTGAGCGATTGCGCTCAAAAATCCATCGCGCGTTATGGTCCGGTGCTCGGAAAAGCATGATGTTCGGCTATTTTTTTCGATGGGATAGCTCATAGATATCACTGTCAATTGTCATGAATTTGAGTGAATTCTGCTCGCTCTTCATATTTTGTAGTATAGTATAGTGTAGTATAGTGTATTGGTGGGGTAAAAAAGTGACCTTCACTTAGCAAATTTCCGAGTTGAGTTTGCAAATATTTACATAATTAAACTTACAATACATGAAAATCACATGAGGAGGTGGCAAAATCCTAATAAGAACAAATGCCGTTAACCGCATGATTCTAGGTGGCCTAGTTTTTTTATTATAATTCAATGACACGTTTTCTGGGACACCCTGTATGTTTACCGTGTCACTAATTTTGTACATGTGAATTCCTTCGTCTTCTGGATTTTCATTTTCTGCTTCCCGATAATATCAGCAGATGGCCTGACGAAGCGCTCGAAACAGTCGACAAGCCAGCGCGCGCTTTTTGGCGCCGTTTTCCGGCTACTTGATACTACTTGTCGTGATTCGTTACGGATGATCACGTGGACAAGGGGGCGGTGGTTTTCGTGCCGAAACTGTGGAAGCTACAGCTGCACTCCACTGTCTGCCAGTCTGCCACTCTTTCAGCGCCAACTGCTCTCCTCGTTCAAATCAAATGATGCTCGCCCAATCGGAGCGAAGAATCTGGCGCAGCCTATAACAGCAGTCCTCGGATCCGCGCCAGTTGCGCCTATGTTTTCTCCGCGGCGCTTTTGGCTGAGCTTTCCACTGGTGTTACAGCGGCGTAATGCCCTTCCGTTTCTCCCTTCTCGTCAATCCAATACGCAGACCGAACTGCATTGTCGAAATCTTTCACGTCCGTCGGCTCGAACTGGTCAATTAAAGACGACGGCTAAATTGGGTGCACATTGTCCTCCTTATGTTCTACAGGGGCCCACATCTTGTTTCTTTGGAAAATATATACACAAAAGGAAAATGATAGCGATAAGCACACCAAGCGTGCAAGGTCCGTCAAAACTTGCAAAATGTGGCGCAGTGTTGCTGGGCGCACTCGTGGGGTGTTCGTTACAGGTTCCGGTTTGAGAACCATTCAATCCCAAGAAGGGCATGTCTTCAGATGTCTTGTAAATAAAATGAGGCAATATATTGTAATATTTTGTGTGTATATATATGTATGTATATATACTGTTTGGGGTATAGTATACCACATATGATATTATATGAACGATATATTTTTATATAGAAGGAAATGCGGAACTTGTTAAATCACATTTCATTTGCATAGCGTAGTAAATTCCCGGGTCTGAGGGAAATATACAGAACGACGCGTCACGAAGGTTTTGAACCTTCCTGTCGTATCGTTCCTCATATCCCTCACAATCGGGGTTTCGGGTTTTATAATGCTATGAATATCTACCAGCAAGCCGCGTCAACGTTACATGTACGTGTGTAGCAGAGATGTGTACATCATACGCTTGATATGTACATCTCCAACAACATCACTGGATCGATGGTAAAGTATCCCGAAAGTAAACACCTCGAAATAAAAGTCAAACGAAATGGAGAAACAGAAACTGTGCCATCAACCCACAACTTCAACAAGCATCATCATCGGAAAAACAGGATCATTCTGAAACTGCTTTGGTTCATGGTTTATGTTATTCTTCGAATGTTACTTCTTTAGTGAGAGGATTATCGAGTGCAGACATCGTTTTTTACGGTTGAAGTAATTTATCTCTCGTTTGGAGTTCACTTCCGCTTCCTCCCCAAGAAGCGTAACAACCCTGCTGGAAATAAAGGGCATGATCTCAATGAATTCTCCCACAGTTCCAATGAGATTCAATGTGAAATCAGACAACCAATTCATTCAATGTGCACGAGAGGAGTATTTCTCATAGAGGGAATTGGGAGTTTTGCAGAGGAGCGGCCTTCGCGGCAAAGTGTTCCACCATGTTGTGTGGCGAAGGCTGCGCACAGGGAATAAAGAACCAAATCAAGGAATTGGTCTCATGCGTATCAATTAAAAACGCTGCAGAACTGCAAGCAGCACATTTAATGTAATGTCGTACAGGATGCAAGTTTTACAGCGATTTCATATTTCAGCACAATATTTATAAGCTGTAAAAATGGGTGCAAGGGTACCATACAGTGAAGTAGCTGGTACCGTAAATTTTAGACCTCTTCTTGGCGTGGGTGCTTGGCATAGAGAGTGACTGCTAATAAACGTACTTGGGGATTTCTGAATGCGAAGATCGTAGGAGAGAAAGGAAGGCAAACAAATACAACAGAGGGTGCCATTCATTTCTCACACTTCTGATTTCAGTTACTTCATTGCTCTTAGTTTTCTTCAGTTCCGACATGTGATAACCAGAATTTACACTGTATGTCCACGCTAATAAAAAAGATGCAAAAATTCCTGTGAGAAAATTTCATGGTTTTTAATACCTTGAAAATGGCATTCTTCGGTTCCAGTGTATTCAAAGCCCAGTGAAAACAAAGTGCTTGAAGTATTATGTCTAGATACATCTTTTGCTGCTTTTGCATGGCTAATCGTTGTCTAGGAATGTGCGCGAATCAATGTGGATGTTCCTGAAATTAGAATCTTATTTCGTTACACTTTGAGATTACCGTATGCTGGTTACAAAAAAATTAGGACCTCTGCTGACTCAAGTTATTCATCCGAGAGAAAATAGTTTTTTTCTTGCAAACAAACACACAATTTCTTCACATTCATATGCAGCTTATTTGCAGAAATGCATTTCGAGAGTCTGTCCAGTACCTGTTCCGTGCGTTAATCAGAACGTAGGCTCACAAGGAAAACCACAGGCAGGTTCCGATTTCACGATTCTACGGTTCTGAGGCTGGAACACACACAAACACGTACAGACGGATAAACACAACACATCCACACGGTATCGGAATCAGGCTTTTTCGTCGATCGTCACTTTTCAACTCTACGACTTCACAACCAAGGCAGCTGCAGGAGAATGGCGATGTTCGCGACAATGTTCATAATATAGCAGGTGTCCACCATAGCTGGGACAGCTGGGACCAACACCGGGAACTCATTCGGTGACACCACACGAATTCAGAGTTCGACATACTCAAATTTGACAGGCGAGCAGCAGAGCAAATCATTAACTGCAGTGTCAACAGAATCCTGATAGCCGGCGGAGAATACAGTAAACGATTCGTCCAGACTCGGTACTCTCGTTCCCAGCCCACCGCAAAAAGCCTCACCCTGCGGGGAACTATTTTGAGACGCGGGAGCCAAAAGCCTTCGCTGCTCTGAGGCTGCCGTGCCTGTCGACCAATCAGAGACGATTTATTTTGAAAGTTTGAATCTGAAGCGTTTGTATCGCAAAAGTTGATTTTTACGGCTTTATCTTTACACCGTGGGTTTTTTCGTGATTTATTTTGAGGAGTTTATTCTCGAAGTTTATTTTGCGAAGTGTAAACCAGAGTGATCCCCTGCTCCCAGTGTAGAGCAACGTGTTGCTAGAATTACGTGATTGCTCCCAGCGTCTAGCTAGGTATCTCAGTGCTAACTACGTACTGCTCCCAGTGTCTGTAGAGCTCCAAGTGTAGTGTCGCGTGTCGATATAGTTACGTCATAGCTCCCAATGTACACAACTGCCACTACTGCAGATTATTCCTACTACCGCCTCTCACTCGTTTTCGAAGGGATTGCCCGGCGTCGGGAACTTGGCGCCCCCATCGCCCGGCAGCAGCCGCAGTAGCCCCCTCCTGCACTCACGGTTGGGTCGCCGCAGGAGGGAGACCCCCACGTATAGCTGTGCGTGGCTTTCCCGTGTCTGGGGAAAGGGGGATCCTGGCGGTTGAGTGGACCCGAAGGTTGTTTAGGACCCTTCGGGGCCCCTCCGGGAAAGCAACACACCGCTTTGGCCCCTGCTTCCCATAGTCGGGTGGTCCTGGAAGGCCCGGCCAGGATTATTCAGCTAGTCGCCATCTCCCCCTTCATTACTTTTTCTTTCTCCACTCCTTCACTATCTTCCTTTTTCTCTTTTCACCTTCTTTGGCGTCAAGGGTCAACCTTGGGCAGTCCTTTCACTCTCCAGAAGCTGCACTACGGTATAGTGCAGAGGCAGGCGTTAGCGTGTGGGACACGTTCCCTTGTTGGGCTCCATGGTGGGCGACGCACCACTGCACTGAACCACAACATTTCTTTTATGGATTTCTCAAACTCAAAAAAACATGATCGGTACCGAAAGCGGCACCGCACCGATGTACTAGCAACACAATCACTGGACCTCACACCAGAACCATGGTTTGCAAAGGTCCTGATCATCCATGGAGAAAACGAGTCTAAGCCCCTGAGCAAAGTATCACCATTTGTGATCGCGAAGGAACTGGAAAAAGCCATAGGGAAGTCCTACTCCGCGAAAAAGTTGACTACAGGAGACTTGCAGATCGATGTCCAGACACGACCGCAAAGCTCGACTCTGCTTTCCCTGAACAGAATTGCTGACGTACCTGTTACAGTTTCGAGGCATCGTACGCTGAACATAGTGAAGGGCGTGATATCTGAGCATGAACTTCTTGATTGTTCAGATGCTGAAATCGAAGAAGGTCTAAAGGATGAAGGTGTTGTGACAGCGCGGCGAATAACTATGCGTCGAGACGGTAAGGAGATTTCCACTAAACACATTGTCCTTTCATTTCAATTACATAAGCTTCCCACTACCATTAAAGCAGGGTACATCCAATGTCACGTCCGGCCATATATCCCAAATCCGCGGAGGTGCTTTAAGTGCCAACGTTTTGGCCACGGCTCGCAGGTCTGTCGTGGACAGGCCACCTGCCCGAAATGCGCAGGCACGGATCACGCTGCAGAGACCTGTGAGAAGGATGTCAGATGTGCAAACTGTAAAGGTAATCATCCTGTCTACTCTCGCTCCTGTCCACGGTGGAAGGAAGAGAAAGACATACTGAAGGTCAAAGTGACACAGAATCTTTCGTACAGAGATGCAAAAGCGCAGGTTGAGTTTTCAAAAAAGGGAACCTTCTCCGAAGTGGTGCGCAGGGGAGTAGCACCACTGAGGAAATCTGTAGAGACCCAGACTTCTGGGTCTCTACCCCACACTCCCCCCACACAAGAAAAGCCTGCGGAGAGCTTGCTTCCGCTGCTACCAGCTGCTCAGGGGGGCAGCCGGGAAGTAGCGGCCACAACCTCTACGGAGGTTGATGGCGAGCTGTCAGTTTGGGACGGGCTCACAGGGGGCTCATCCCAGGCTGCCACACACACGATGGATGTTGACGATGATGACTGCATGTCGCAGAAATCATCGTCAAGCCTTCCCCCCAATCCTTCCCCATGGAAGGAACAGAGAACGAAAAAAGGAGGCCGAGGCAGGGGTAGTACGTCCCTAGGGAAACATAAGCCCCCAAGGGTTACACCTCCCACATAATGTACAGTCTCTCTTTGTTGCTATTTATCACTACTTTCATTATGGGACAGGTAATCCTTCAGTGGAATTGTCGATGCCTCTTTTCAAATATAAATGACATTCACGACCTTTTTGAAAAATACAATGCAGTCTGTTTTTGCTTACAAGAGACATATCTGAATGAACAAAGTGTAAACCCATTTCGCAGACACAATGTTTTCAGAAAGGATCGTATTAACACCACACGTACATCTGGAGGTGTGGCTGTGGTCCTTCCACTATCCACACCTGCAAAACAGATCCCACTCGTGACACATTTGGAAGCAGTAGCTGTCCAGGTATGCCTGGACAGGGTCATTACGATATGTTCACTGTACCTGCCCCCTTCAGTGGTAATAGAACAGAGAGATTTGGAACAGCTCTGTGACCAACTTCCTCAGCCATACCTAATTCTAGGTGACCTGAATGCCCACAATCCCTTGTGGGGCAGTTCAAAAAGGTAGATAGCCGGGGAAAAATTGTAGAAAGGTTATTCCTTTCACGACCAGTCTGTCTACTAAACACAGGATTACATACATATATAAACTCCTCAACACAAAGTTTTTCATCCTTAGACATATCTCTTAGTAGTCCTTCCATTTATAATTGTATTGACTGGACCGTTGAACAGAACCCTCGTGGGAGTGACCACTTCCCCGTAGTCCTGACAATTCGTGGTTCCACAAACACTTTTCTTACACGACCACCACGATGGAAACTGTCCAAGGCTGACTGGAACTTGTTCCAAAAGGAAGCCAGTCTTGTGGCATCATCCTTAGCTGGTAGGTCTGTTGAAGATGCAAACCGTTTTTTCACCGGTATAATTATAAATGCTGCTGAGCGATCTATCCCGCAGACATCTGGCCGTCTCCCCAAGCGTCCCAAACCTTGGTGGACAGATGAATGCGGGAAAACGCGGAAAGATCAAAATCGAGCGTGGGGTATCTTTCGTAGGTACCCGACTCCAGACAACCTGATCCAATTTAAGAGAGCTCGAGCGAAAGCTAAGTGGACAAGAAAAGAAGCTAAACGTGCATCGTGGAAGAGCTTCTTGTCATCTTTGAACAGCAACACTTCTTCTAAAGTGGTTTGGGACAGAGTTAGAAAAATTAAGGGCGATTACACAGGATTCACAATACCACTCTTACAAGTAAATGGAGTACCTTGCAAAAACATGAGTGAACAGGCCAATGTCCTTGGCGAGCACTTCCAAAACGTCTCCAGTTCGTCACATTACAGTAAAGACTTCATAAAAATTAAGAAAAGTGCTGAAAAAGCAACAATTCAAAGCAGTGGAGGTGACAGGTGCCTCTACAACATGCCTTTCACAATGATTGAACTCTTGAAAGCTCTGTCAATAACAAAGCAAACATCACCTGGACCAGATCGTATAACATATTCCATGCTCCAGCATTTGTCTAAAACTTCCCAAGAAGCACTACTATATTTCTTCAATTTAATTTGGCAAGAAGGGCACCTTCCTTCCAATTGGAAGACTGCAACAATCATACCGCTTTTGAAGCCAGGGAAAGAAGCTTCAAACCCAACAAGCTACAGGCCTGTAGCACTCACGAGTTGCTTAGGAAAGACATTCGAACGAATGGTGAACAGCCGCCTCGTGTATTACCTAGAACAACATAACCTGCTTGACAGATACCAGTGTGGATTCCGGGCTGGCTGTTCTACCACTGATCATCTTGTTCGTCTGGAAACTACTATTCGCGAAGCCTTCGTTAAAAAACAACTCTGTGTATCAATCTTTTTTGACCTAGAAAAGGCATATGACACGACTTGGCGATACGGCATATTGCTTGATCTCAAATCGTGCGGAATACGCGGGCGCCTTTTCCAGTGTATTTCGGACTTCCTCACTGGAAGAACGTTTAGGGTGCGACTCGGTACAACTCTTTCCCGCCCGTTTGTACAAGAGAATGGCGTACCGCAGGGATGTGTGCTGAGTGTCACCCTGTTTCTTCTCAAAATGAACTCTGTTGCCAAAGCGTTACCCGCGACTATCACATACTCACTCTATGTCGACGATTTACAGATTTCATGTTCATCCTCTAACTTAGCCACATGCGAAAGACAGTTGCAACTTGCCATTAACAAACTGAGTAAATGGTCCACTGAGAACGGCTTCAAGTTTTCAGGAGACAAAACTGTGTGTGTGCCCTTTTCAAGGCGGAGAGGGGTGCTTCCTGATCCATCTCTTCGTATGAACGGGATATCTCTTGCAGTCAGGCCGGAACACAAATTCTTGGGTCTCATTTTTGATAGGAAACTCACTTTCTTGCCACATATAAGTAACCTGAAAGTGAAATGTACAAAATCTTTGGATCTGTTAAAAGTCCTCTCGCACAGGTCTTGGGGAGCAGATCAACAGACTCTTCACCGTATTTTCACCTCTGTTGTCCGATCAAGGCTAGACTATGGAAGCATCGTCTACGGATCGGCACGCCCCTCCACATTGAAACGTCTGGACCCCATACACCACCAAGGGCTACGACTAGTCCTCGGGGCCTTCCGGACTTCACCAGTACAAAGCCTATATGTTGAATGTGATGAGATGTCCCTCGAGAGGCGACGCACTTATCTCGCTATCCGTTATGCGTTGAGGACGAAAAGTTACCCTCAACATGCGGCGCTTCCATGCGTCAAAAGTACACATCTTAGACAGCTGTTTCTTAACAGACCCTCTGCTACATGTCCCTTGTCCATGCGTATTGCACACCAGGTTCAATGTTATGATTTCAATGAATACAATTCCTTGGTATCCGAATCTGGCAAAGATCTTCCTCCATGGTCAGCACCAACACAGTCCAACTGCTCATTAACCAAGTACAGGAAAACCGATACTTCCTCAGTTGTGCTACAACAAGAATTTCAACACCTGAGGAACAGTTTTGGTGATCATGTGGACCTTTACACAGACGGATCAAAAACAAGCACAGGCGTATCGTGCGCAATGGTAACGACGACATCGACAAGGGCACATCGTCTAAATCTGGTGATGTCGATATTCAGCGCTGAAGTTTATGCTATTATTTTGGCGCTTAACTTTATCTTGCAGAACCATATCACATCATCAGTCATCTACACTGACTCTCTTAGTGCCTTGCAAGCGATATGTAGCTTCCACAAAACAAAAAACTTCCTTATTCAACGTGCGAGACATTTAGCATCATTGATCACTAGCAAAGGATACAAGTTAACCATTTGCTGGGTGCCCAGCCATGTGGGCATTGCAGGAAATGAATGTGCTGACCGGGCTGCAGCTGCCATCCTGCAGTCCGATGATGTTACTCCTTTTGATGTGCCGTTTGAGGATTTAGTTCGCGTGCTGAAATACAAAATGAAGGCAAAGTGGCAGCAATTTTGGGGAACTCAAGACAATAATAAACTCCGTCTCATAAAAGATAAAATTGGGATGTGTATTTATCCTCTTGAAAACCGGCTTCAAGAGAGAACACGCTGCCGGCTAAGGATAGGACACACACATATTACACATGGGTTCCTACTTGAGGGAGAGGAGCCGCCGCATTGTATGAACTGCGACACACAACTTTCCATCATACACATTCTCATAGAATGCCCATTGTACAACACTCATCGCCAACGGTACTTTCAACACTTCTATAAGAACTTTATTCCTCTTCACCCAGCTCTTTTACTGGGTGATGAACCTCTTGTTCAATTTGAGAACGTTTTTAAGTTTTTTAGAGACGTAGGTATTCTCGACAAGTTGTAAATTTTTAATCCCCTTTGTTCTTATTCTAATTCCGTTATTTTATCTATGCTACCTTGTGGTTTTAAGTACATCATTACAGTTTTAACTTAAGTTACATTACATCACCAAGCTTGGCGCATTATGACCTTCGTTGTCGCTGCGCCAAAAAAATCCCAATCATCATCATCATCATCGAAGGGATTGTATTACAAAAGCATGGCGGGTATGATACTTGGTCGTCCTTTGTGTCATTTAGCTATTTTTTTAATAATTCCCTTGTAATATTCCTTTACTCAGGTCCTTGGTACAACATCCAATCCCCCAACGTTCTACCCTTTTTCTTCCTCTTCCTCGTCTTCGTCGAGATGGGCCGTTACATTCTCGCCTCCCCTGAGAGACCATTCCTCCTGGAATGATATGGAAAAACGTTTCTTATCGAGGCAAGTTCCACCTTGGCAGTGTCTCCAAGGTACCAAATGGTTTTTAACACTCCTTTTACTCTGGCCACCTTCACAACGTCAAACGGTCCTTTATATTTCATGGAGGATGCCTGAAGTCGTTTTCTTACTAGTACTTGGTCGCCCACTTCAATATTCGGAATGTCAATGTTATGGCGCCTATCGAAGTTGCGCTTCATTCTCCTACGGTAGCGCTGTTCTTCCTCTGGTGTCCTACGCTTTTCTATGAGGGCTATAGCTTGGTCAATCCCCATAACTTTGTCAGCCGGCAGCACAGGGACTTCGCCGTATGCAGCGAAGCGTGGACTGCACCCCAATCCCGCTGTGTGCGATTGGTTATGATGAGCAACAGCAGCTTGTAGGCAGCACTTCCATCCTCCTCTAAAGTCAGGGTAGACGTTTATGAACTGTTTTAAGTCTCGTATCACACGTTCGGCGAGGCCATTCGCTGCTGGGTGGTAGGGAGCGGTTTGCTTCAGTGCAATACCTCTACTTTGAGCCCATGCCTTGAACTTCTTACTCCGAAATGCTGGGCCGTTATCTGAAACGACGACTTTGATATCTTGAAACATAGCGCGTTCTAACAGTGCAATCACGCTATTGACGTCTTCTTTTCCCGTTCTGGCAGCTGCCACGCGGGTACATTCGTCGATAGCGATCAAAAACGCCTGCGTTCTTTGGACACCTTCTCCTTTTTTCTTTAGTTCTGCGAAATCAACATGCACGACCTTAAAAGGTGTCTTCGAATGTTCTCCGAGAACCATTTCATCAATTGTTTGTCGGTACTTTACTTTATACCTTTGGCACACATGACATGAGCGGATGTATTCTCGGATGTCGTTCTTCATTTTAGACCAGTAAAAGCGCTTTCTAATCTTGCCGTACGTCCGACTAAAACCATCATGTCCGCCAGACTCAGGGCTCTCGTGATAAAGCTCGAGAACCTTATATCATTGTAGAAGGCACCATGTACCTGCCGCGTTTGAGCTTCAGCGGCTCTGAACCTTCCCAAAGCTTGAGTGCATTAACAGAGATAAAATCGACGGTGTCTGTTGTCAACGAAAGTCTCGAAAGAGCGTCGGCATCGGTAAGACACACCCCTGGTCGGTGGGATACTTCGAAGTCGAACTGCTGCAGTTCGTTAATCCACCGAGCAATCCTTCCCTTTGGCTCTGTCATTTCGAAGAGGTATGTGAGAGCTTGGTGATAAGTGAATAGCTTGAAATGTGATCCTTCCAGATAAGGTCGGAAGTACCGTATCGCTTTGAGAGCAGCTAAGGCTTCCTTTTCTGTTGTGGTGTAGTTCACCTCCGCCTTTGTAAAAGTGTAGGAGTGGAACCCAACCACGCGAAGCTGGCGGCCCTTTGGTTCCTTCTTGTATCGCTGGTATAAAACTGCGCCTGTGCCATAGTGAGAAGCATCTGTGGTAAGCTCAAATGGCAGATTGAAGTTTGGCAACGTAAGTACCGGATCTGACGAAATAGTTTTCACCAGGAATTTGTAGGCATCTTCGCACTCTGGTGTCCACTTGAAGTCTACGCTCTGCTGTAGAAGTCTTGTGAGGCACCTTGTTTTCCTGGCATAATCCTGTATGAAGGCTCGGAAGTGCCCAGAAAGCCCAAGAAATGCCCTCAGAGAACGGACGTCGTTCGGTTTCGTTAACTTCTGGATACGCACCACTGACTCAAATTTTGTGCTTTTGGTGTTTCCGTCGGATACTCGACCGAGGAATTGCACCTGGCTCTTGAAAAACTCACTCTTTTTGTGATTAATCTTGAGGTGAGCGTTAGACAATGCCTCGAGCACCAAGCTCAAATGTTTCGAATGTTCCTCCTTTGTCCGGGAATAAACGATAATGTCATCTACATAGACGTTGCAGAACTGACCCAGGAATTGGCCCAAGACTTCGTTCATCATTTTCTGAAACCACGATGGGGAATTCTTCCACCCAAACGGGAGTCTGTTGTACTCGTATACGCCGAAGGGGGTGGTAAAGGCGGTATACTTCTTGCCCTCTTCTTTAAGGGGAACTTGCCAGAAGCCTTTGTTCTGGTCGATCCTGGAGAAAACTGTACAGCCTCCGGTCTCGTCAATGATGTTGTCAATTCGCGGCATAGGAAAAGGAAACAAGTCAGTTTGCCTATTAATGCACCGGTAATCTGTGCACAGCCGAAATGTGCCGTCTTCTTTGGGCACTATTGTTACAGGAGAGGCAAACGTTGATACCGACGGGCGGATTATTTGTCCCTCTAGCATGTCTTGTAGCTCTTGCATTAGCCACTTTCTCTTATCCCTTGACATGTTGTACGGTTTCTTGCGAACCACGTTTGTAGACCGTAAATCAAATGGCACTTCTAGATACGTTGTTGCCGTCGGATATTTGGTAATACAAAGGAGCTCTGGAAATTTCTTGAAGACGTCCTCTGATTTGTCTACCTTCAAGCGGCGAGGTGTGGATGTTTTAGAGTCAACTCGTTGCACAGCTACCTTGTCATCCCAGTACATGTTTATCCGTAGTTCCTTCATGTCTGGACGGGACAAGAGGAGGTCGTTAGTCTGCGTCTTCAATTACTAAGGCGTTTGTCTGTTTGGTGTTTCCTTGAAAAGTAAGAGTGATGTCTGCCCAATGATGAAAGGTGTTCCTGGTACCATCATAACTGACGACGTCTACTATTCTTCCAGGAGTGATACTTGTCTTGTCTAGTATTTTCTTATTTACCACACTAACTGAGGCTCCACTGTCAAACAGCGCCTTTGTAACTTTTCCGTTCACTGTAAGGTCTATGTAGAGAAGAGTCGGGTTACACAGGAAGATAGTCTCGCTTTTTCTCAACGGGTGGGACTGTTCACCCTTTTTTACTCGTTTTTTTGTACATCGAGTTCGTCGTTGTGTTCAGTCTCTCGACAGTATAATGTCCTCACTCCTACAGCTCCTCGAGTTTGCCAACCTCGATTTCGTGGGTTCTGTGGCCCTGTCCCTCGTCGATCACCGAAGGGTTGCGTGGTTGCGAGACCTTGGGTGTTTGTGAGATTACGTGGTACAGTATCCACGCACAACTCTTTCATGCAGGTAAGAAGCTCCTCGACTGTCTTAGGAGCTTTTACTTGGACTTGCTTTTGCATATCTGTTGTTAGTCCATGTATTATGAGAGGGACGACCGATGTTTGAGGCAGGTTGGTGTCAGCTATTTGCAGTAGTCTTCGTTTCTCAAAGAAGTATTGTAGAGGCATCTCTGTCGGCCTATATCGGAAGCGGAAGGCTTTGTCCCACCTGTCTACCGAGTTTTCTTGAAATGAAGTCAGGAAGCTTTCTCTCCATTCTTTCCAGGGTTGGCGTGCATGGTCTGGGATACGGAGTTCATACCATTTCATTGCCATTCCGGTGAGAAACATACGGAGGTTCTTCACGCGATCCTCGTCAACATACCAGTAATTCTTGTCGCACGCATATTCATAGAAATTAAGCCAGGAGGCTGGGCTAGCGGACTGTCCATCGAAGGGCCCCGGCTTTACCAGCTCAAATTTGGGCTTCTGGCTAGCCATCAGAGTTGTGGAGAGTGCATCCATCATTCGTTGGTGTTGTTCCATCTGTTGCTGCTGTTGTACAAGCTGGGTGCGCTGCATTTCTAGTACCTGGGTCATTATAGCGCTGATCTCTGTCGCTGGTACAATGCTACTCCCTCGAAGTTTGCTTGTAATGAGGTTCCCGTAGTCCTAGAGCTTGAGGTTTACCTTCACGTTTTCTTTTTCCAGCAACTCCGGTAGTGTTGCTTTGGCTTTCCGGAGAATAAGTTCCTTCAACTCCGGGGTGGATAGCTGTTGAGGTAGTTCGATTGCTGGTTCTTCATCCGCTTCACATGCAGTGACGATGAAGTCTTCTGAGCCGTTGGGCTTCACAGTAAAGGTTACCCACATGTCGGCTGCGCCAATTTGTAATATTCCTTACTCAGGTCCTTGGTACAACATCTAATCCCCCAACGTTCTACCCTTTTTCTTCCTCTTCCTCGTCTTCGTCGAGATGGGCCGTTACATCCCTCTTAAAAGGAAGAGGTATCTAACCCCCCAAACCCCACAAACTCCGCGCCACGCGACAGCGATGTCTTCTCCAGCCGTGGCGGTCAACCACGGACGTCATGCGTCCAAACATGCGATACGTCCGGACACCTCCCTGTAGAGCTATCACAGATAACAACTTGGTATCCGTCTTCCGGATTCACATGTCAAGTAAGAGGTTCGCACTATCGCTGGCCCAGATCCCTTTAAACGATAAAGTAATACTTTCGATCTGGACGTCTTCTGGCACACCTTCCCTCCTTATGGCCTCAATCAGATCAGGTCTGTTGTATTTCAGCACTTTATGGGCGTGCGCAGCCGGAAGGTCTATGCCGGTGCCAACGATTTGTGCATCCAGGACACGCACCTGGTCGCCTTTTCTAGCAATGAGATCAGGCTTCAGGAAACCATCATCAACTTGGAACTTCTTCTCCTTTTCAACTGGCCAGCTTAACTCCAGTAACCTTCTTTCCACCAGGCGTACCACGTTGTCGTGTCTTCGTCATCTCGCGCTGTATGTCCGGTGGCACACCTGGAGGATGTGTGCTAGGGTTACGTGGCTATTACAGCCCGCACGGCAACCTCTCTCTCTCTCTCTGCCCCTCTTCGAACGCGTGAGGCAAGGAAGTGCGTTGGCTCGTATTTTAACCGCATCAATGAATTGACTTCCTTGCATTATTCTCGTCCCTTCCTGTAGCCATCGGTGGGCATATGGTACATCAGCTGATTCTCTTAGAGCTCTCCCATCGTTGGTGGCATACAGGGATTGAGCCCAGAGCTTATCCATTGCCTCTGCTGTCCGGACAATCCGACCTCCTCGGCGTAGAGCGCTTTCAGTTTTCTGGGACACATTCGCCATGAAAGGTGTGTCCATTATTGCTCTAACTATCGGGCTCGTTGAAGTCCTGAAAACCGAAATCCTCTTCTTTAGGAGTAGCGGGATCGTCCATCGCATAGAGGGAATTCCCAGTCCACCACGCTTGACTGAGGTATGATAGAAGCCAATGGGCACATCACAATGGGCACGAAAGCAGATTATTCTTACTACCGCCTCTCACTCGTTTTTGAATGGATTTTATTACAAAAGCATGGTGGGTTAGATACTTGGTCGTCCTTTGTGCCGTTTAGCTAGTCCTGTAGGCACTGGGACTCACTCCGCGGCACACGGGTTTAACGCCACGAAGCTTCCGCCCTGGCCTAGATTCGTACACTTGATGGTGGGGTAGTACTCAACCCTGAACTAGCCGGGACCCAGCACCCCGGTCATGGGCCGGCAACAGCCAGTAAGTCTGCAAGGGCTGTCCTACACCTCATCTCCAGTGGGTAATGCCAGAGGGGGCCTCTCCGCAAAGGCTTACCCCCCAATATCTCCAGCCCCCTAGAAGCTGGGTTACAGGAGCTCGCCACGACTCCTAGCTCTCAGAGCCATACGGTCCTAGTTGAGGACATTTCCCCGGCTTTAGTTTCCAAGGCTACCGCTACAGGGGCCTACCATAGTCATCCGCACGAGGCGGGAGCCACCCGGTACTTGTTCAAAAGCGTGCCTGTATGGAATAATCCCATAAAGGAGAAAGTAGATTATTCTTACTACCGCCTCTCATTCGTTTTCGAATGGATTGTATTACAAAAGCATGGCGGGTATGATACTTGGTCGGCCTTTGTGTCGTTTAGCTACCGAAAGCGGATTATTCTTACTACCGCCTCTCACTCGTTTTCGAATGGATTGTGTTACAAAAGCATGGCGGGTATGATACTTGGTCGGCCTTTGTGTCGTTTAGCTACCGAAAGCGGACTATTCTTACTACCGCCTCTCACTCGTTTTTGAATGGATTTTATTACAAAAGCATGGTGGGTTAGATACTTGGTCATCCTTTGTGTCATTTAGCTATGTTTTTAATCAATTCTGTCTTATTACGTGAAGACATACACATACACACCCCAAAAATAAATGACAATAAGGGGGAAATGACACCGCGTGCCTAGGGGGCCCGCACCTCATTCACTGGTGGGGAACCACCGAGGTAATCCTTCCAAAGATTTTATAACACCGGATGCTCCCCTGCAATGACATAATAGAAATCAACCAAATGCCTCTCTTTTATAGCCTTAGTTGCTCATGCGCCATAAAAACCCGAATCATCATCATCAAATGTCTCTCTTCGTAAGTCCCATTTCTAGTAGAACGTCTGAACTGGCACGAGCCCATATCCCTCGGAAGGATAGAGTAACACTTGAAACCATGGGCTCCGGGCCAGTGCCGCGCACGTGGTCGATGATCTCGGGTCGACTGTACTTGAGGACTTTATGTCCGTGGGCTAATTCCAGTGCAAAACCGGTACCCACAACTTGGGCATCCAGGATGTAGGTCCTATCCGACTTCTTAGCGACGATGTCAGGCTTGAACGTGCCATCACTCACTCTGATGATTGGTTCCAGCGTGGTATCCCATCCAGACTCGCCGAGTCTCTTCGCAACGTACTTCATAGTACAGTCATGCCGCTTTATCTGTGCACCGTGTGTCCTGTGGCACGTTTGTAGAATGTGGGCTAACGTTTCTTGGGACTGGCAGCCCGCGCGGCACTTCTTCTGTGACTCCATTCCACGTCCGGATCTGGTGCGGCAGGGCAGGGCATTCACACGTATTTTTAGAGCATCGATGAACTGCCTGCCCTGCAGCACCCGGGTACCCTATCCATGAGTGCGCGAAGGGAACCAGTGAGGCGTCCGAGAGAGCCTTCCCGTCGTTGGTCATGTGAAGGCGACCACACCAGTACTTCTTCACTCCAGCCACAGAACGAAGAAGACGCCCGTCGAGAGTAGAGGCGTCCACGGCCTTCTTCAGGGCTTCCCTCATACACGTAGTGGACATGGCCTCCCCTACGACGGGATGGGAGGAGTCGCGAAGACTCAAAATCCTGGCCCTCTGTTGAGTGGGGATGGTGGTCGAAAGGACGGGATTCCTAGGCCACCGCCCGCCACCGGCGCGTGGAAGAAAGCCACGGGGGTGTCGTGAGGAAGCTTCAGCCAGCGGCGAACAGCAGCTCTGACATTCACGTCCAGTCTTTCTAGCAACTCCCTCGACCAGTATCCAAGGACCAATCGGTGATATATCCTTGGCAACAAGTAGTAGCGTAGAACCACCAGGCGTTGCTGGGGCTTGAGGGGTGCCTTCTGTACTCGGAGAAGTAAGGTGGAAACTTTCTGTGTTGGGGGTATCGGCCGTCCTGTCAAGGCGAAGGACACGCCCAAGTACTTCCAGGAGAAGTTGGGAGGAGCTGCAGTAACACTTTGTCCTGCGACCGTGAAAGTTGCGGCCGAATTCACTTTCATCTTTTTGCCCTTGCCGGAATATTTCATGGCGACCGTGAAGGTCTTGGTCGGATTTATCTGGAGTCCTCTTGCAGAAAGGTAGCTGGCAGCTTCATCTAGTCGGCACTGCAGACCGACGGGGGAGGACGCGACGAGGATGAGATCATCCGCAAACGCCATGGAATCCAGAGTCGACTCCCACACTGCAAATCCAGTTCCCCTTCCGCCCTGCTTCAGGAAGCCATCAAGGACCAGATTGAAAAGTATTGGGGAGAGAGGGTCCCCCTGCCGGACTCCTGTAGTTGGTTGCACCGCCCGCGAAGAGGCACCCATCCTTAACAGCGTAGGGGCATCTTGGTAGAAGTCCCTCAGGTAGTCAATAAAATCCGGCGAAAGTCCAGCCTCCCTCGCCGCGCTGAAAAAAGCGTCCCTGGTAACCTTGTCAAACGCTTTGGCCAGGTCAGCCACGGCGAGGGATAGAGATCTCCCGGCGGTCTTCGCTTCTGTGATGATGGTCCTGAGGAGGGTGATGTTCTCAGCACACCCGTCTACCGGGATGAAGGCACGCTGCCGAAAGTCCAAATCCAGGTGGGTGGATAGTCTCCGGGCTAAGATGCGATGGTACAGCCTCAGCAACACCGACGTGATGGTGATAGGTCGGAAATCAGTGGGCAGAGTTGCATCAGCTTTCTTGGGAACGAAAGTGGTCCGTGCATTCCGCAGACATGTTGGTACTCTGCCCACGATCATGATGAGGTTGAGGAGAATCCGGAGCACAGTGATAGGTACGGCCCGGAGGTTCCTCGACGTAAAATTGTCGGGTCCAGGACCAGAATTGACGGGCGGCATGTTGGCCTTAATTTCTTGAGCCGTTATCATATATAAAGGGTAGAAGGTCGGAACCCTAGATGTATCCGTGCCCTCAGGAGCCGGCGGTGGTGTGGTAGTCATGATGTCTTCCCACACGTCCAGAAACGCCCGCTCGTCCTCGACTGCAGCTTTCGCGTAACCATCGAGGATCGAGCGGGCACAGTCAGACTGACGACGTCGGAAGAGGTTTTGTATACGAACGAACTCAATCCGCTTCATTTTCCTGCGGCTAAGCGGCCGCTGCTGTCTTCGCTGTGTAGTAGGCACCGGAGCATCATGCGGTCTGCGCTGGTCGGGGACCACAAATACTTCTGCTATATAGTCGTTCAGCCCCATGGCTATATCCTCTCCCGCTACAGCTTGACGAGCGAGGTCGAAGAGTCGGGCAGCCTGGAATCTCGTGGGCGGTTGTCTGTTTGCCATCTTCTCTAGCTCTGCCAGGATCACCTGGCGCCGGGAACGGCCAGGAGCTTGCACGGTATCCGGGGCAGAAGTAGCGGCCATACGGGTTCCAGGGGTGACCGGTGGAGCAGGATCAGGAGCAGAGATGATAGACCCAGATGCGGCAGCTGTGGGGGCCTCCAGACTGGGGGCATCCTCGACCTGGTTGTGGAGCTCCGCAAGAAGGCTCTGGACAAGTTGACGATATTGTGCTCTCTTTCTGTGGCATTTAATAGCCTCCAGGCTTCGGTCCGGGAAGAGCTCGTGGAGGGCTTGGTTGATAAACCGGGGAGGACGAGGGCCGGAGATGAGGCGAACCTCAGCTCTTGCGAGAACTTGCTCCTCTTCAGAAGCCCATCTTGGTCTTGACCGTTGTGTATTGATTGCCTGATGATATGCAGCGGGATGAGCGGCTCTACGATGAAGGCTGAGACCTCTTCCTGTAGCAAAAGACGCACCGCTGTCTGGACAGGTAGCCAGGGGAAGTTCGTTCCTACGTTGTTCCGGCGGTGGCATGGAGGAAGAACGTCCAGTTGATGCTTGAGGGGGTGGCTCGGAGTCCACTGGAGGCGCATTGAGGTCGTGTCGATGATGGGTGGCATGCACCCTGAGGCCTCTCATAGTAGTGAAGACTCGGCCACAGGAGCCGATGTTGTTGTAGGCCTTGGACCGGTGCGGGCTGGTCCGTCGGGCGCGGGTTAGCGCTAGGAGCCGGCACCCCATGGCGCCGGCTTCCTCTTTGGTCTGTTTCAGTACTTGCACCCAGCGGATTTGCCGTCGACCGGGTTGGCAGCCTAGGTCGATGGGGGGTAGGCCAGAGCTCCGTTAGTTCCCTGCCCCGCCTAAGCGGTACCAGGGGTAACAGGTAGCACCACGAGAAGGTGGAGTTGACCATTTCCGTGGGAGAGGCTATGTGTTGCGCATCACCACGGCTTGCAGCGGGCATCGTATGACCCTAACCGCACATACGAGCCGCCAGCGCCCAATTCACTGGGTGACAGACCGCCGCAACACGGTCCCGCTAATGGCGACAGGCACGTACTGACCCTTTCCTGTCCCTCAACACCTGCCTCCCAGTCGCTGGATAACAGGGGGGAGCCACCCGCCCCCGGCATTGAGACAAGAGTCGTCGCCTCCTCTTGTCGGGCTTCCAAGTTGCTGGATAACAGGGGAAGCCACTAGCCCCCAGCCTATGGTGAGAGGTTATGTCTGTGTGGCGTGGAGTGCCCCCACTCGCAGTACAGGACCACAGGGAGACACCCCTGCCATACTCTTTCGCACACTTGATGACTCGGCAGTGCTCGCCGAACATAGCCGAGACCCCCCAACAGAGATAGACTCTGAGAGAGGCCCCAGCTGGCCGAGATACATGCCTGGCTTCAGCCCACCACCGGCTAGCGCCCTCGCACCACACCTCTCGACGGATAGCGCCGGGGGTTGCCAAAGCCCCCCGCACCCCTCAGCTTCCAGGCTGGATTACAGAAGGACGCCACCCCTCCTAGCCTCCCTGAGGGCCCTTGTGGAACAGGGAAGGGGACGGAACAACTTTCGCTTCACCACAAGCGGTCACGGTGAACTTAAACCCAGCAAAAGGAAACAGGGTTTTACCCCTTACGGCTGCTGCTACAAGAGGCCGACACACCTCCCGGTATTCGTGTCTTGCAGGCTAGGTTCCGGCCCCCAAGAAGCTGGGTTACAACCACTCGCCACGGAAGTTAGACATAGGAACTGTCCCCGAACACCGGGTACCACCAGGGATTGCCGCCGTTGGCGACGTGAAAGGACACCAGTGACGGACCTCATGAGCCATCACGTTTCCTATCTCCCGGCACGGGGAGTGCTGCGAGACCGTCGCCTGACGGTCCGCGTCAAGGGACGGATCCACCGACTTACCGGACGTGAGGAAAGTTGGGCAAAAGCAGACCATGAACGGGTAGCACCCAGATATACCACGTGCCCCTCAGCCTCCAAATATGCTGGATTACAGGAGGGTAGCAATACCTCCCGGCATCATCCGAGGGCCCCAACGAGACCTCAGCCAACGCTTCCCCGGTTTGTTGGCTAAACCAATAGGCACCGTTACAGGAAGCTGCCATAAACTTCGGACGAACCGAGACCTCCTGGTACTTGTGCCACGCAGACTAGGTCCCGGCCCCCTAGACACTGGGTTACGACCACACGCCACTGAAGTTACCCACGGGGACTTTGTCCGGACGCCGAGTACCATTGGGGAATGGCCGCTCCGGTCTGCTCTACCACTACCTCATGCCCTCTAGCAGGCTTCACCTGTCTGGTTTGGTCGTACTCGTGCGCAGCATTTGGGGGGGTCAGCTACCTCCCCCGACGATATTCGCTCCCTCAGTTGCCCCTTTAGCCGCCAAAGGCCAAGCCAAAGACGTTGCCCGGGTCCTACCACGAGGAGGCGGGTTGAGAAGCCAGGTCAGGTCATTGCCGACACTCCGAGGAGCCTGTGACCTATGACGAGCCCTGGGATTCCTCCGAGGACCCGAGGACCCAACGTCATAGTTACTCCCGCCGTTTACCCAACCGCCGATACACGGTTCCGCTAAGGGGGGGGGGAATATGTTTATTAAGAAAAAGAATTATTATTAGGGCTTATTATTAAGGGCTAAAGATTATTATTCTTGCTACCGCCTCTCACTCGTTTTTGAGTGGATTGTACCACAAAAGCATGGTGGGTATGACACTTGGTCGTCCTTTGTGTCATTTAGCTACAGAAAGCAGATTATTCTTACTACCGCCTCTCACTCGTTTTCGAATGGATTGTATTACAAAAGCATGGTGAGTTAGATACTTGGTCGTCCTTTGTGTCATTTAGCTAGTCCTGTAGGCACTGGGACTCACTCCGCGGCACACGGGTTTAACGCCACGAAGCTTCCGCCCCTGGCCTAGATTTGTACACTTGATGGTGGGGTAGTACTCAACCCTGAACTAGCCGGGACACCCCACAAGAGATAAACTCCAGGAGGGCCCCAGCACCCCGGTCATGGGCCGGCAACAGCCAGTAAGTCTGCAAGGGCTGTCCTACACCTCATCTCCAGTGGGTAATGCCAGAGGGGGCCTCTCCGCAAAGGCTTACCCCCCAACATCTCCAGCCCCCTAGTAGCTGGGTTACAGGAGCTCGCCACAACTCCTAGCTCTCAGAGCCATACGGTCCTGGTTGAGGACATTTCCCCGGCTTTAGTTTCCAAGGCTACCGCTACAGGGGCCTACCATAATCATCCGCACGAGGCGGGAGCCACCCGGTACTTGTCCAAAGCGTGCCTGTATGGAATAATCCCACTCAAGCACGGTAAGGATTCAACCACAGACGCAGACCACCAACTGCGCCTCCCATCCTCAACCACCAGGGACTAGGTGGGTGGGTCCACCTTTTCAGCGGAAGAGTGGACAACAGAACTCGGGTTTGGCATTGCGCCACCCACAGCGCGCGGACACCACTGGCAGTGCCGCCGCAAAGAAGCAGAGCCCCCGTTAGCCGCTGCAAGCAGCGCTGCCCGGGTCCTACCACGTGGAGGTGGGGGTTGCAGGCCGATGGACTGGCCAAGGACCCAAAGCAGATTATTCTTACTACCGCCTCTCACTCGTTTTTGAGTGGATTGTACCATAAAAGCATGGTGGGTATGATACTTGGTCGTCCTTTGTGTCATTTAGCTATGAAAATTGTTTATTGGTCAACACAATAACATTTCTCCACTTTCGTATGAGTCACGTAACAAATGGGACCTCCGTATACAATTATGGCTTGCTTACATGCCGGGCTAATTATATAATCCTAGCTATGGCACTCGAATCTGCGGATACGGGACATGTATGTCTACTTATACAATAATAGCTGAGACACATTTCTTCTGAGATCGTGCTCTGCGGACTTCTCTGGAGTTGGAAGGTCTTGCTCTTCAGACTTCTCCCAAGGGCCCCCACGTTGGGGCTCGTCTTGACCACCTCCATGCGGCCAGAGTTCCCTGCACTAATCTTGATGGAAGCTGTGGCGATGTCCCTCTTCGAGAGTCCCAGGCGAAAAAGATCCTTCGTGGAATCGTGCGACCATACGCCACGGTAATTCAAGGTAGCTGAGGTGAAGGTCAGCTGCTGCGATGAGAGAGAAGAGAGATGAGAAAGCAGACTATTCTTACTACCGCCTCTCACTCGTTTTTGAATGGATTGTATTACAAAAGCATGGTGGGTATGATACTTGGTCGTTTTTTGTGTCACTTAGCTATTCTCTCTTTTATTATTATACCAAACAAGGGGTTGGTAGCACCCAAAAAGAAAAAAGGAAGAAGAAGCACTCAATTCGCCTAACAATACAAATAACCCCGTGACGCATGACCAAAGGTGGTCACCGGGGGCCCAGCTTGAAGACGCCGTTCCTACCGCTTACAATTAACCCGGTGGCCTAAGACCACAGGGGCGGCCACTGGGTACCGACCCGTTCATTACTCTTGGTTCTTCATTATTCTTCCTTCTTGCTTCTGCAGTCTTCATCCACGGCCAGCTTGCACAGGACCACCGGGGCCGGGAGGTGGCGCCCGCTCCGTACTGCGCATAAAAGTTCTCCAAATCCTCGTTGAACCTTCCAGAGATCTCACAATCATAATTTTGAGGTCATTCTTGGTCAAACCCATGCGAAGAAGGTCCGCGGCTGAATCTCTACTTCATATCCCCGATAGTTAAGAGTTACAGAGGTAACGTCTGTTGGTGACAGTCGCGGTCCTTGTGCGAACGCCAGCACCTCCGGTTTGGTGTAATACTCAATCTTGTCGGCGTGGTCCAGGGCGAGGTCACGGGATCCGAAAACAATCTGAACGTCGACGATGGCAGAGGCATCCGCTCGGAATGCCACGACGTCGGGCTTCCGGACCCCCTCCCTGGTGGCGATGGTTGGTTCCCGTGTAATCTCCCACCCGGCCTGCCGGAGACGACTGCAGAGATAGCCGAGGATATTGTCGTGACGGCATACCCGCAGGCCATGGGTCCTGTGACACTTTTGTAGAACATGCATTAATGACTCTGAGACGGGCTCTCTGGAGGATCCCCGGCAGGAGGCACCCCGCCCGACAGTTCCTGATGTACTCCTGGCCTCTGGCTGTTCGCGCGCGCGTCGGGATGGCGTTGATCCGAATCCTTATTGCATTTACATAGGAGGCGCCTCGCATTAATCTTGACCCATCCGTGACCCATGCATGGGCCGCGGGCACCTGTGAAGCTCCTGTTATTCCTGAAAGCAGATTATTCTTACTACCGCCTCTCACTCGTTTTTGAATGGATTGTATTACAAAGGCATGATGGGCATGATACTTGGTCGTCCTTCGTGTCATTTAGCTACCGAAAGCAGATTATTCTTACTACCGCCTCTCACTCGTTTTTGAATGGATTGTATTACAAAAGCATGGTGGGTATGATACTTCGTCGTCCTTTGTGTCATTTAGCTACCGAAAACAGATTATTCTTACTACCGCCTCTCACTGGTTTTTGAATGGATTGTACTACAAAAGCATGGTGGGTAGATACTTGGTCGTCGTTTGTGTCATTTAGCTACCGGAAACAGATTATTCTTACTACCGCCTCTCACTCGTTTTTAAATGGATTGTATTACAAAAGCATGGTGGGTATGATACTTGGTCGTCCCTAGTGTTATTTACGAACAGAAAACAGACTATTCTTACTACCCCCTCTCACTCGTTTTTGAATGGATTGTATTACAAAAGCATGGTGGGTATGAGACTTGGTCGTCCTTTGCGTGATTTAGCTACCGAAAGCAGATTATTCTTACTACCGCCTCTCACTTGTTTTTGAATGGATTGTATTACAAAAGCATGGTGGGTATGATACTTGGTCGTCCCTTGTGTTATTTAGGAACGGAAAACAGACTATTCTTACTACCGCTTCTCACTGGTTTTTGAATGGATTGTATTACAAAAGCATGGTGGGTATGATACTTGGTCGTCCTTTGTGTCATTTAGCTACCGAAAGCAGATTATTCCTACTACCGCCTCTCACTCGTTTTTGAATGGATTGTATTACAAAAGCATGGTGTGTATGATACTTGGTCGTCCTTTGTGTCATTTAGCTACCGAAAGCAGATTATTCCTACTACCGCCTCTCACTCGTTTTTGAAGGGATTGTATTACAAAAGCATGGTGGGTATGATACTTGATCGTCCTTTGTGTCATTCCGTCCTTTGTAGCTATTTTTTTTAATCAATTCTCTCTTACAGGAAGAGATACCTAACTAACACCTAAACTACTCTGGGTAACCCTCCGGGACGAGAACCAGCTTCACCGGTGGGGGCAACCACCGCGGTCATTTTGCCAAAGACCCAATAGCACCTAACACTTCCTTGTAACGCGATTACAGACATCGTGGTAATGTCACGCTTAGAAAGTCCCATATGTAGTAACTGGTCGGCGCTTTTCTTAGACCAGACGCCCTTGAAATTGATGGTCACGCTGCTGACAGTGGTCGTATCCTCGTTGCCACTCTGTACCTCGTGGAGCACATCTTCTCTGTTGTATTTTAGCTCTTTGTGAGCGTGGGCCAGGTCGAGGCCGATACCCGTGCCCACAACTTGTGCGTCGAGAATAACTGTTTCTCCTTCACGCTTTGCTACAATATCGGGCTTGAGAACTCCGTCTCGAACGTCGAGGATGGGTTCCACCTGAGTAGTCCAGCCCAAGTCACGTAGATGTCTGTCGACGTAGTGCACTAGGTTGTTGTGCCTCCGTATCCTCGGCCCATGCGTTCGATGACACACCTGTATGACATGGGCCAACGTTTCTTGGGAGCGGCAACCACTTCTACAGGTTCTATCCGAAGAACGTCCCTTCCCGAGCGTACTCTGCATGGCAACGCATTAATTCTGATCTTCAAAGCGTCTACATATTGCCTCCCCTGCATCAGTCGTGTTCCCTCGCCTATCCAAGTATGGGCGAAAGGAACCGATGAGGCCTCACTCAGGGCTTTCCCGTCGTTGCTAGAATATAAACGGGAAGCCCAGTACTTCTGTATGGCGTGGGGAGTCATGAAGTGTCCCTGAATGGTCGCTGCGTCTCTTGCTCTTCTTAGGAGTTCCTGGATGGCGGGGGTTTTCAAAGCCTCTCTCACTGTGGGGTGTGACGGCGATGCTAGATGAAGAAATCTCGCACGCTGGTAGACTGGTACCCCGACGCGGAGGGACGGCACGCCAAGGCCTCCAAGTTTAACTGGTGCATAAAAGAAGCCAAGGGGCGTGTCGTGGGGCAGGAAAAGCCATTTCCGCACGGAGTTTCTTATTTCGAGGTCCAGACGATCCAACAGGCGCAGGTTCCATCTGCCGAGCACTAGCCGATGTTGAACACGAGGGAGGAGATAAAATCGGAGGACAACCATTCTTTGTTGTGGCTTTAAAGGAGCCTTCTGGATCTTCTTTAGTCCATCCGTTAAGTCCGAGAATTGAGGTTGGGCGTGATCTAGAGGATCGAAGTGTACTCCAAGGTATTTCCAAGTGAATTGCGGACCTGCAGCTGGGATAGGTGCGCCATCTATATTAAAGTCTTGTCCACGTCGATTTTGATCTTCTTGTCGCGCCCGGGGGCGATTAAGGAAACGGTGAAGGTCTTTCCGGTGTTAATCTTCAGGCCACGATTTTTTAGAAAAGACGTAATTCTGTCGAGACGGTGCTGCAGTCCTGCGGGTGATGATGTAGCCACCACTAAATCATCCGCAAATGCCATAGTATCTAATGTAGATTCGCCGATCGGAAAACCAATTCCGGCTTCTGTTTCTTGCAGCATCCTGTTCAATACTAGGTTGAACAGGATGGGGGAGAGAGGGTCCCCCTGACGCACACCGGTGGTAGGCTGGACGAGACGCTTACTGCCCTGGATGTGAAGAAGCGTAGGGCAATCATTCAGGAGGTTTTCTAAGTATTCCACGAAGTCAGGTGCAATACCCGCGTCGCGGGCACCCTGAAGAATCGCTGCCCTGGATACCCTGTCGAAGGCCTTGGTTAGATCAAGAATCCCAAGGAATAGCGACCTTCTCTTCTGGCGCGCTTCAGCCAGGGCAGTGCGGAGGAGCAATACATTGTCGGCACAGCCATCCAACGGTAGAAATGCACGCTGTCTATAGTTAAAATCCAAAAACGAGGCTAATCGTTTGACTAAGATGCGGTGAAACAGGCGGAGTAGTATAGATGAGATCGTTATCGGTCTGAAGTCGGCGGGTTGTCTGGCTTGCTGCTTCTTGGGAATGAATACAGTGCGTGCATTCCGGAGACTTGTCGGAGGCTTGCCAATTAACATAATAAGGTTGAAAACCAGACGCAGGACTGTGACTGGAACTGCCCTCAGCAGCCGTGCCGAGAAGTTGTCTGGACCAGGGGAGGATTGAAGGGAGGGCATGTTTTTCCGAATGTGTTGCGCCGTTATGATGTAGAAGGGGTTCACTGTCACCCTGGGAACACTGGTATGGAGAGCCGGTAGTTCTTCTGTTGCTGTGAAGATCTCTTCCCACTTATCCAAGAAAGCCCGCTCGTCCTCGACTGCAGCCGGAGCGTAACCATCGAGGATCGAGCGGGCACAACGGCTGGCAGCGACGGTATAAATCCTGAGTTCTTGCATAGTCTCTTCTTTTCTGCCGTCGCTTACTCAGAGGTGCAGGATTTGGTCTGGTTCCGGGAGGTCTCGGAGCAGGGTCCGGTAAGACGAAGACATCCCTCACATAGTCATTAAATGATGATGAGATATCCATTCCATTGGTGGCAAGACGAGCCAAGTCGTAAAGTCTTGCAGCTTGGTATCCTTCTGGAGGAGCTCTGGCCACAGTCTTCCGAATTTCTGCGATGATGACTTGCTGCCTAGTAGGGCCCGGACACTCTTCCGGCCGCCGGTCAGGAGAATAATTCGACGAGTCAGGGGGTTCCGCTTGCGTCCGAGGGGCATTGAGTAGGGAATGAACAAGTTCCCGATAGGAGGCTTGTTTACGATGAGATTTCAACGCTTCGAGAGTGCGCTCTGGGAAAACCTCATGCAATGCTAGATTCATAAAACGTGGTGGTCTCTCTGACTGTAGGAGTCTTACCTCTGCCTGAGCAAGTAAGAGCTCATCTTCCGGATTCCAGCGGGGTTTAACCCTTGTGACGTCGATATTCCTTTGATATTCTTCGGGATGTCTTGACTTTTTGTGTAGGCCGAGGCCAATCTTAGAAGTGAAAAGTCAGTCCACATATTGTACACCTGTAGGCCAAATCTTCGTGACTGTCACGGGCCTCTAGGTTAGAAGGCTGAGGCAATTCATCTTGATTTGTCGATTCGGTGTTGGCGTTAGCACTTGAGGTTGGCAAGGGGTGCTTCTTAAGAGCGGCGTGAATCTTCAAACCCTTCACCGTGGAAAATCGACGATTACAGGTGAGACAGGTATGCTGGAGGGCTAGGCCTGGATTCTCATCTTCGGAAGACCCCAGGTTACTGCTAGGAGCGGGTGCCTCTGGGCGTCCACTTCCTCTTGATATGTTTGCTTCAGTCGTGCCTAGCAAGTTTAGCCATGAAGGGGTTGGCAGCCCCAGCGTGGCGGGGGGTAGGCCAGAGCTCCGTCAGTTCCCTGTTTGCCGAGGCAAAACAGGGGGAACAGGTAGCACCACGAGAAGGTGGAGTTGACCATTTCCGAGTGAGAGGCTTTGTATTGCGCATCACACGGCTTGCAGCAAGAGGATCGTATAACCACTACCGTCAGCACGAGCCGGCAGCGCCCAATTCAGTGGGTAACAGATCGCCGCAACGCGATCCCGCTAAGGCCGACAGGCACCTCGGGGCCCTTCCTTATTATTCCTACTACCGCCTCTCACTCGTTTTTGAAGGGATTGTATTACAAAAGCATGGTGGGTATGATACTTGATCGTCCTTTGTGTCATTTAGCTACCGAAAGCAGATTATTCCTACTACCGCCTCTCACTCGTTTTTGAAGGGATTGTATTACAAAAGCATGATGGGTATGATACTTGGTCGTCCTTTGCGTGATTTAGCTACCGAAAGCAGATTATTCGTACTACCGCCTCTCACTCGTTTTTGAACGGATTGTATTACAAAAGCATGGTGGGTATGATACTTGGTCGTCCGTTGTGTCATTTAGCTATTGATATCCTTTATTCCACTCTTATTTTACACATATACAGGGAAGAGGGACCCCCAAAAGAAAGCAGATAGAAGAATCCTACCTGCACCACCCAAAGCAGTGTTTACACAACAACCGCGTCAACAACGGCACTAACAAAACACAGAACACATAACAACATACGTTCAATTCAGTACTCACTGCGCAGTGGTAACACACATCAACTAAGTCTAGCAACAAGCCATCAAACACATAAAGTCAACAGCAACACAACTCTCAATGATCTCTAGAGAAGCGGGTCACAGACGTTGTTCTATTGAAAACTCGAAAACATTGCACACCACCTTGAAGGCACCTCACCGATAATAATTTAAGGTCCTGCTTAGTAAGTCCCAGGTCCAGAAGACCAACCGCACTCGTCTTGGACCATACGCCACAAAAGTTCACAGTCAGCGATGTCACCACAGGAGTTTCTGCACGATCACTCCTTACCGCCTGAAGCAACGCGGGCACAGAATAATCCCGGACCTTACTTGCGTGGGCGAGCTCCACAGGCAGTCCACAGCCCACCACTTAGGCATCAATAATGACAGTGGCTTGACCTTTGTATGCCACAATATCCGGGACGTAGACCTGCCCATTAGGGATTCGAAGATGAGGCTCAACCCGCACATGCCACTGAAGCTGCAGCAGACGTTGGGTGACGTACCGGACCAGGTTATTGTGTCTCCTGATTCGGACCTGGTGTGTTCTGTGGCACTGTTGGAGGACATGCGACAAGGTTTCATTTTTGTCGCATCCCGCCCTGCATAGGGTCGAAGAGTCCCTGCCCCTTTTAGTCCTTGCCAGGGTAGGGAGAGCGTTGATGCGAAGCTTATTGACGTCTAAGAACTCCCTCCCCGGAAGTAGTTTAGTTCCCTCGGCCATGAAGCGCTGGGCGGCCGGCACCATGGCAGAGTCCTTCAAAGGACGGCCATCATTGGACGTATGCAAAGCCCTTGCCCAATACGATAGGGCCCTCTTCTTAGTAGTCAACGCCTGGCCCTTAAAGTTAGCGCATCGCAAGGCATGGGCAATTGCATTGGTGATTAGGGTACACGCAGCCGCTTTCTTCATAATCTCTGATGAGGAGTAGGACAACCTTGAGAGTCTCTCATGTGTGAGATATGGGACAGAAGTCCTCAAGCAGGGCATCCCGAGACCACCTTCGGCTACGGGAGCATAGAAGTAGCCCATTGGTGAGTCATGGGGTAACTTCAAAAATCTTCTAACAGAAGCCCTGATAGTGGTGTCAGTTCTCGATAAAAGGCCGATATTCCATGGGCCTAAGATCAGTCTGTGATGCAATCGTGGTATAAGATAGTGGCGCAGGGCCACGAGTCGCTGCTGTGGCTTAAGAGGGGCTTTAAGCACCCGTTCCAAAAGCATGCGAACGTCTTGCAGCAAGGAGAGAGGTTTTTCCCGCCCCTCAGGGGCAAAGCGCACACCAAGGTAGCGCCATGCGTTGGTAGATTTCGTCGATGGCAGGGCCACTCCTTTTATGTGAAATGGGAGATCCACGCACTTGACCTTACTATCTCTTCCCGAGGGCACCATTGACAGCGTGAAAGATTTTGCCACATTAATTTTCAAACCCTTCTCCGTGAAGAAAGCGTAGGCCTCATCCAAACGGTCTTGCAGCCCTGCCGGTGTTGAAGCGAATAGGAGGAGGTCGTCGGCGAAGGCAAGAGAATCAACCTCCAGATCGCCACACCTGAAGGCGATATCCCCTTTCCCGGCGTTCAACAAGCCATCCACTACCAAATTAAAGAGGATGGGGGAAAGGGGATCGCCCTGTCGCACGCCTCTCGCTGGCTTAGCAAGTACTGTATTTCCCATGTAGGACAGGACTGTAGTGCTGTTCAGATAAGAGTACTTCGGATAACTCATAAAGTCGTCCGAGAGGCCTCTTCTTCGCCCTGCATCCAGGATGGCCTGGAGAGACACGCTGTCAAAGGCGCGCCTTAAGTATACACTGGCCATGTACAGTGGACGGCACTTTGTCTTGGTCTCATGGAGGATTGTTGCGAGGAGTAAAACGTTCTCCCCATAGCCATCAAGTTGCTGAAAGGCCCTCTGACGGATGTCAAACTCGATGAGATGAGAGAGGCGACGGGCCAGTATCTTATGAAAAAACCTTAGCAGGACAGGTCCCACAGTAATAGGTCGAAAGTCCTTGGCCTCAGACGCACGGGGGCACTTGGGTATGAAGATAGTTCTGGCGCTTAATAGGCACAAGGGGGGCTTTCCATTCAGCATTAGCAGGTCTAAAATCGTCTGCAATATCACCACTGGTGTCTTCATCAAGTCCTGGGGGGTCAATCCATCAGGACCAGGCGCACTTCGAGCTTTGAAGCGGGCTAGATGTATCTCTTGCGTCGAGACTGGACCAAAGGGGTCAATGGCACGTGCGGCCGGGGGATAGTCGGAAGATTCGAGTCCGGGAACAGTCTCTTCCATGATGGTCTTCCAGCTCTCCAGGAGGACTCGCGCTTCGGACACCTCGGCCTCGTTAGGGCCATCCAGAATTCTTCGGATGCATTCGGATTGGCGACTCTTATACAATTCCTGAGTAGCCGCATACTCCTGGCGTTTTCTTTTTCTGCGGCTTACATGCTGGCACCGGTTCCGAGGGGGCGGTCTTCGGTTACGTTGTGCAGGGCAGGTGTCCCTAAAGAAGACCTCCCTTATATAATCATTAAGAGGGGCATCAAAGGAGTGGCCCTCCACCGCCAACCTCGCGATATCCCATAAACGAAAACCGTGGGGGATATCAGGAGGAGCCTTCTCTAGTCGCTCACGGAGCGTCATAAGAATTGCCTCGTGAGCGGTCACTTCGACATCAGAGCTGTCTTGGTCCACCTCAGGATTGGCATCCAACGTTCCGGGGTCATCTACTTCGCTGTTGTCGTGTGGAGGTTCTTGGACTGGTTCCTCCCCCAGTTCTTGCACTAGAGCCTTGTAAGCAGTTTGTTTCCTATGACCCTTAATGCTCTCTAGCGAGCGCTCCGGGAAGAGCTCACGAGTTCCTGGTTGATGAATCTGACACCCTCATCTCGAAAGCGCAACTCTTGCCTTGCTAGACGTCTCGACTCTTCGAGGGTCCATCTCGGTCTGGTACGCTCTGTTCCTATCTCGGCGTTAAATTGCTCGGGGTGGGCTGCCCTCCTGTGAAGGCCCAAGCCGATTGCGGAGGCAAAGCCCCGCCGACAAAGAGGACAGACAAGGGGTAACATTTCCTCCTCCTGGCTTTCTGGTAGAGTGACGTTGTCAACATCTGGCACTGGCGTGTGGCCCGCATATGACATGTGTACACTGCGGCCACGCTTTGTCGTAAAGTCCCTCCCGCAGGAGCACTTAAACATGTTGAAGTTGTGCTTGCACCACAACAGGTGGGTTCTGGTCGAGAGCTGCCACAACTTTGCAGAAGCTTGGAAAAACAAGAAGGAATATCGCCAAGCTCAACACGATTTTCCTCCGGCCACTCAAGAGCGAGCCAGAGGGGGTGTACCGCAGAGCCCCGTTAGCCTCACCCAAAGGGTGAGCCCAGCCCCTACCACGTGGAGGTGGGTTGCGGATACACGAGGGTTAGGAACGCGGACAGATCAACTGACAGCTCGCCTAGCCCAGGGGCCAAAAAAAAAAGAAAAAAAGAAAGCAGATTATTCTTACTACCGCCTCTCACTCGGTTTTGAATGGATTGTATTACAAAAGCATGGCGGATATGATACTTGGTCGTCCTTTGTGTCGTTTAGCTATTTTTTTAATCAATTCTGACTTGTAAGGGAAGTCATACCCGTACAATGCTTGCCCCGTGACATAAAATACATACATGTATACAAAACGTACAACAAACATATATGTGGGGCAAGGACGACTGCGTGCCTCGGGGGCCCGCACCTCCTTCACCGATGGGGAGCCACCGAGGTCATTCGCCCAAATATCTTATATGCACGCACACTTCCCTGTAGGCCAATTATCGTAATCATACCGCTGTCTTTTTTGTTCAGTCCAAGATCTAGGGGAGTGTCCGCACTGGCCCGGGCTCATACCCCTCTGAAGGATAATGTAACACTAGACATCAAGGGGTCGGGGCCCAGACCACGCACTTGCTCGCAGATGTCATGTCTACCGTATTTGAGCACCTTGTGGCCATGGGCCAACTCCAATGCGATGCCGGTCCCTACTACCTGCGCATCGATGATCGCACTCTGATCTCCACGCTTTGCGATGATATCGGGCTTTAGGGTACCCTCTGCCACCCTGAAGACTGGTTCTATGGTCGTATCCCATCCCACCTCTCTTAGCCGCTTTGCCACGTATCTGACAATGTTGTCGTGGCGGCGAGTCCGAGCTCCGTGGGTACGGTGGCATGTCTGGAGGATGTGGGCCAGGGTTTCGTTGGATTGGCAACCGGCCCGACATCTCTTTTCAGACTCGACGCCACGACCGGAGCGTGTGCGGCAGGGAAGAGCATTGATCCGAATCTTCTGGGCATCGATGTACTGTCTTCCCTGGATTGCCCGAGTACCCTCGCCAATCCAGGCGTGGGCAGCAGGGACCAAGGGGGCATCCGTCAGGGCCTTGCCGTCGTTGCTGTAGTAGAGTTTCTTGCTCCAAAATTTCTTCACTGCTGTAGAGGATCGCAACAGCCGGCCCTCGAACGTTGCGGCAGCCTCCGCCTTTCGCAGCGCCTCGGTCATGCAGGGTGTGGTCAGCGCTTGCTCGATTACCGGGTGGGAGGAGTCACGCAGGTGCCGTATCCTCGCCCGTTGGAGCGTCGGGATGTTGGTCCGCAGTGACGGGACACCTAAGCCGCCGCTCGCCACTGCCGCATGGAAGTAGGCGGTCGGAGTATCATGCGGAAGTTTTGTCCATTGGCGAACGGCTGCGCGGATGTTGACGTCCAACCTGTCGAGGAGGCCACGGGTCCAGTGGCCCAGCACTAGGCGGTGATAAAGCCTGGGGATGAGGTGATACCGTAATATCACGAGCCGCTGTTGTGGCTTGAGAGGCGCCCTTTGTATCCTCAGGAGCAGGTCGGAGACTTCTTGTGTTGGTGGTGTTGGTTTCCCAGACAAGCTGAACTCCACCCCCAGGTACTTCCACGTGAAGTGATTGATTTTATTGATGACTGATTGACTTTATTGATCTCTCAAAGGCCTTCGACTCTATAAATTATGATGTACTTAAATACAAATTACAGTGTTATGGTATAAGAGGTACAGCGCTATCGTTATTCGCTTCTTATCTCGGATATCGATATCAACACGTTGCGCTTAATGGCAAAATATCTAGCGCCATGAAATTGGAAACTGGAGTTCCACAAGGAAGTATATTGGGACCCTTGCTTTTTAATGTCTATATTAACGATATTGACAACTGTGCCCCGGATGCAGATTTTGTTATCTATGCGGATGACACTACTATCTTGCTTACTGGCACTGATGGCGATGCTCTTATAAATGAAGCAAATGCAGTTCTGAGGAAGATAACTGTGTGGACGGAACTGAACTGTTTAAAGGGTCCCTGACCAGAAGCTGGAGAGACTTTTTCGCAGTGGCTACCGACAGAATACACAAAAGCAACTTCACATACGAAAATGCATGCTTCAACACCTCGTAGTTTTCGTAAACTCGAATTTTAAACATCGCGGTTCACGCCGACGCTGGCACACCTAGCGTCAAACTGAGAAAACGTACGCATATATAGAAAACTCATCTGGTCATCCCACTGGGATGACGTCATTCGCCCATGCAATCAGCGTGCAAGATGCCATCACGTGATCAAGCACTACAACAAGAACTTTCCGCAAGAACCTACATTTTTACGACAATATACTGTTGTCACAATGTCTGGAAATAAAAAGTATGTCTATACTTCGACATCTGCGTCCTGTTTTATGACTGCGATAATCCAATTAGCAACTTCCGTGGAAAGCGAAACTAGCTACGACGACTTTCGGGATCCAGCGCGCTGTTTCACTAGAGTTCGTGTGTGTGTTTCCAAACTTCTTTAATAGTATCTTTTTGAACAACCGACCAATTTATCGAGGTACACCCTCGGGTTTAATTTGACATGCCTCTCGGTTGTGTCGTCGAAGGGTGCCCGAACGGAGAATTCTCGGCTAGCATAAGGTACCATCCGATACCGCGCGATCAACCGCGGCGGCAGCTATGGCTTGACAGTATTGGAAGGTGTGCTGGCAGTGATGTAGAGCAGCGCAGATTTTGCCAGTTGCATTTTAAGAATGAAGACTACGAGAGGGACCCTTCAGCTGTAGAGCAACTGGGCTTGAGCACCACGAACCTCCGCCTACGAAAGTCTGCAGTGCCTTCCTTGAATCTGCCTTCCAGGAGTGTTGCATCCGGACGTGACGAGGTTAGTGCTTCTCCGTGATGTATAAAGTGATTACTTTGGTTGTGAGAACCACGTTGTGGCATGCAGATGTTAGAAGGTCATTTATGCAACAAAGAAAAACAAGGATGTATGCTAGTTGCGGTTTACGCACTAAACCAAAATATTGTACAATTCTCTGTGTTGTTCACAATGTAGCTATGCCAGTGCAGTAAGAAACACCCGTAGTACGTACAATGAAGGTGTGTAGTGTGCGTGTAGAAGTAACTTCGTAATAGTTTTTACAGCTATGACTTTTTTGGACAAGATGTGGCACCAACTGTAGGAAACAGAATCAGGAATCGAGTAAGCTTTAATATGTTTGTTCTCCTTGTAATATGCAGCATGTTGCATACAGTAAAGGAGGGTTCAATATTTTAAAACAGTGTAGCCCAATTGAAAACCTTAGTTTACGCCACACTGCACTGGTGTTGTCTAATCTGGGGCAACTACGATATAATTGCTGCGATACAAAAAAGATAGCCTTGTGTATGACAAGAGTAGCCAGTGTCTACAGATTCCCATACCCCTCAGCTCCTTCGAGACATGCAAATACTTACAGTGGAAAAAGTATTCACTGGAAAATGAAGCTTTTACAAACAAATCGCCTTGTAAAATCAGGATCTTTGAGCACCATCACAAACAATGTCATTACGGTATGAAATACAGAACTGTCCCCCTTACAAAGTTGCACTGCTCTACACCACCTATGGAAGTGAGGAGACACGCTTCCTCATTCCGACTATTCCAAACAAATTTGGTCAGCTGATTGGAAACTCCCCTCCTGTGTCCAGTTTCAAAACTTGTTGGGGCCTTATTGGAGAGAGGCCACTCTGTTATCTCAATTTTTTTGTGTATGTATGTGTGAACATAGGTACACCTTGGTGCAATTGTGTATTTTCTTTATGTGATATTGACTTGCTATAGGCTCATAGTAGCAATATCTCACCGCACACTGTATTGGTGCAAGGCACCTCATCAGGCTTGTGCCTTTTGTGGCTGGTAGCCCCATTTCATTTTTATGGAATAAAAATAATGATGAACTGAACTGTAGATAGAAACTTAACTGCTCATAAATTTGTATGTTTTTTTTGACACTGTCAGGGTGATGACTTCATGGATGTGGAAGAAACTGTAGAGGGGGACATATCTGAAATGCTCACAACTGTTGTCTGCCAGGTAGGGCACCAATTTCTTTCATAAATGTCATAGATAGCGTGAGTGTTGTACTAACAAATATTTATTTTCTGCCCTTTGAAGGGATCCGTAGGTGCCGAGCACGCATACGGACCTGACATATCTCCGTACAACTTAGACGTGTCAGTTGCACAGGAGGTGTGTAACATTGTTTTACGCACAAGCTTCTGCTGGTTTGATGCATGTATGTGTCGAAATGTAAAAAACGGAGTGCTCAAAAATATATCTAAGGTGAAAAATTGAGCAGTTCATTGCAGTAATTACATCAGTTTATTTATTTTCAGCATTCTTAGAAATACATAGTAATGGCTTTTATTGCTGTCAATGGCTAATTGGCCATCAAGTAATAAAAATGAGTGGGGCCCTCTGAATGCATTTTCTTATCTCTTTATTACAGGAGGTTGTCGATGCTACCCAGGACTTCCCAGAGTTCCCTTACAGCAGGACATGAAGGGTGCCTCTACTTATGAGGTAGTTTCATAAGCTTCCTGTGCCCACTAAATAAAAATTGTGCACTGTATACTAGTCAGAGCTTTTTCATATTTTTAAGGAGACCATGGATGACTGGCGTGAGTTTTCACTGACACATAATGAGGTGAGAACATCAACAATATACTTTTCCAAAATGTGGCATATACTTTTCCAAAGGCATCAATCAATTGAGACTCAAACCATGTAACTGCCATGTTATCCCAAATGATGTTGTTCATAAAAAATATGGTAAGCGATTAGGAATACCACCCACGTGACTTTCAACGATAAACACTTAATTGCTATTGGTGGCACACCCATTTCATAACAGTAAAAACAGTGCCTAAAATAGAAGTGCCCAGACATATGCATTGGGTGCAGACATGAGGTCGAACCCCCTGAAATTATACCTTGTGTTAGTACATTTGGGAGAGGGAAGACCTCCTCTCCCATAAGCCCTGCAGAACCCTTTTCTCAAATAAATATATTTCTGGCTACCAATCTGTGTGCAAGCCTTTATCATCATGTAGCCCACCACAAGCACACAATGAACATATGAGACATTATGAAACAACAAAACTTAGATTTACATATGCTACACATGAGCAGCACGGTCCCACAAGAGGCCATTTATGTAATTCTACTTGTAAAATGTGTTCCCACTTTGCAGTCAGACAGCACTCAGACATGTAAGTGGTAATAGAGGAAGCAAAGGCAATGCAGTCATTTGCAGTGAGCAAGTGGTACAAACAGTTTGCCTGCTGAATTTTTAGGACCGGCCTATCACAGACATGTGCCTTGGGACATGCCCCTGTTGCTGCACTGCTCGCAAATCCACAAGAAATATGGCTACGCAAGCTGTACTGCCCATGACATCTGTTGGATTGGTCAACACCTGTAAGTGCATACCCGCTATCTTCTTGTACAGAAGTAACAGACAAAATCCAACTACAAATGAAAGCGTAACTCTAGTGTTGCTCAACATGTAATGTTTATGCAGCAACACAGTGCAACACCACTCTGCTTGGACTGGTGGCGATGAAATCGACTGGCACGCAAACTGAAGAGGCATCACAGGATGTAGCTTCTGATGAGGCAGCTCCCATAGTGCAACGTCGAGTGTCATCTCCCTTACAAAGTGTTCCTCAGGAGCTTCCACCCTGCCCAGCATCTCCAATATTGGACTGCTCAGGATTTGACGAAGTGGACCCTGAGAATGAGGCTGATGAGGGAGACGTGACTTATTACCCTTCACTGAGCGAGAGCTTCCTAGAGTATGTTGCATCAAGCATGCTAACGTGACAACTACCTCCTCTGTTTTATGTGGTACATGTTGGGACAAAAGTTCACGGAATACATGAGCAGTGTATGTCTGTCCTTGGCACGACACCCTAGCAGCAGGGGGAAGTGGACAAGTTCACTTGTGCAAGGGGTAGGTGAGTGATCTGGTTGCAACACACCACAGTAATTTTGGTATCGGTGGTTTGATAGGTGTTGCTGCTGGCACACTCCACTCGCACCCCTCACAAAGAGTGAACTAGCCCGCAGCTAGGGTGTTGCACCGAGGACAAAATACACCACTCACACGTTCAGTACACTTTTGTCCAAACATGTACATGAGTACATGAGTTCACCTCCTGATATTTAATTATCCCTTATTCTATGAATATCTTTGGCGTTACCTCACAGAAGACCCCTATGTACTATGACAGGAAATCATTTTCTCTACTGTAAAGTTATACGCGTACCAGTAATAGTGCTTACGAAACAAGGGTCATTGTTGTGTCTGCATCACTGCAATCGTTTCATTAAGGTATGCCAGGCTCCAGTTCTTACTTCTGAAGGAATTGGAGGGAGAGGGGGACAGTTACTGTGCGTATTAGGTAAAGAAATGGAGCTAAACGGAGTGGCTAACATATCACATGAATCATCCATCCAGTATCATATCAGCGGTCTCGTACTTGCAAACTTGAATGCAGCAAAAAAAGAATGAATGAAATGAACGAAAAGCAGATGAAATAGCATCCAATGAAAATTGTATTATTGCATTGGTTGCAACACTTCATTGAAATACCCTGCAGGGACAAACCTCTAGAAGAAAAGGCTCTGCATGAGGAACCGAAGTTCATCGTGTTTGAAAGTTGCCTCACAGAACTATTCCAAAGTTGCAAGGAGTGCTCAAAGCCCTGCAGATGCTCTTTCACAACAAGTGGAACACTACTGACTGTTGCCACAGAATGTCCTCTGGGTGACATATCGCATTGGAGCAGCCAACCCCGTATAGGGAAAAAAGCAGCAGGAAATGCACTACTTTCTGCAGCACTGTTGTACACCGGTTTGAGCCCCACAACAACACTGCGTATGCTTCGGCACATGCGTGTTCACGTGATAACAGACCGACAGTACTACAGGTACCAGAGTGCAAACCTGTTTCCAACAGTCAAAGAGGTATGAAAAAGAGCCACTACTGAAGTGTTCTCATGCGTATCTATCGTTAGCCTCAGAAAGTGTATATGACTTTAGAAATTTCCAGTGTGGGGCAAATGTTCAGGGTCTGCTTGCACAAGACTCTTTCAGAGCAGCACTCATTGGGTGTTCCGGTCAGACTCTTTGAGGAACATGAGACCTGCAACATTAGGCGAACAGTTCCGTGCAGCCAGGCCCTGCATTACAGAGTGGTGTTCTGTAGTAACTAGGGTAATGAAAATGAATAGCAAGATACACAGACACAACATCAGGTAGGATAAGCTTGTCCTGTGTTGTTTCTGTGCTTCGTCATTGCAGTTTCGGACATGTCGAACAAACTATCCCAGCTCTCCACTTTGATCACAGTAACTAGGGTGTCTGTGAAGAAGTGTATCATATGTACTAACAGGTACACCTTGCATTACAGGTGTACAAGGCACAGCAACAACAACTGCTAACGAACCTTGGTACAGATCCGACTAACCTGGCGTCAGATGGGAGATGCGATTCACCTGGGCACAGTGCTAAATACCTAACGTACAGTTTTTACTGTGACTCATTAAACAAGATTGTGCATTTCGAACAAGATCATGTGAAGGAGGTATGCATGCATATGTTCCTTGACGTGTACCTAACTAAAGCAGTGGAATGGTGCAGACCCTGACAACGACAATTTCATTTGAGTGATGACGAGTGGAAACCCTGACATATATATTTGATCACTAGTTTTACTGCTATGCCACTGCAGTAATAATTTTCACAATATTATGTTTCAGCGCAACCATTTCCCACGTGCTATGTTACGTATATGTACGTATGCTATGTTACGTATGTTACATGCTATGTCTACGTATAAATTTCACCATGCCAAAAAACTAGCACTTCTGTGCCACGCTGGTGGACACTGCCTTATTTCTACATGTTGAGAAATGCGAATAATGTGGTATAGCGCAAGCCTACTGACATAGATTGTCTTTGGTACATGAAGACACAACAGCAGAACAAACATTTACACTAGAGAACACAGGATGAATGGCACGCTGCAAGTAACGAGCAACTGTCCTCTTTAAAAAAACAAAACTCCATTAGAGCCTTCCTTTTGCATGGTTGTGAATACAGCTGTCGTCCCATGTCATTGGATAGTTTTCTTGGAATATGTTTAGGGAACAAATTTTCAGATAAATTTTAGCAGGTTTCCAGGAAGCTGGGGTATAGCGAAAGCTATTTTCCTTAAAGCTATCTGTGCTTTACTGCTGATGGGCGCTAAAAATGAAAACTGAAGCCACTCAACCTTGCATATTTGAGGTTATGTTGAACTTTGCTTTGGCAGTGGCCATGACTCGGTTTACTTTATTTGCAGCCTCGGACTACTATATAGTAATTTATAGTCTGGCATGTGGTTCAGCATTTTGCACGCTGTCCTAAGAAACTTGTTGGTTGCAAGCAGTCATCCTGTTTGACATGTTCTTTGTTCATTCTCCAGCTTTTTCTTCCAGGATGGTTAATACGTACTGTTTAACATCGATGACACATGAACAATTCCTTATTTAACTATTCATGCATTTGGCCGTTTATCCTATTCACGCGATGAATACTACATAATATTTGTCTACGAGTAAATGCAAATAATCTGAAAATAAAAAAACATCACATGACTGAACTGCATAGCAGTGTTATGGAATTGTAAATAAGCTCTCATCGTTGTTAAAACGTGTTCTCATATCATGTATATTATTGCAGTCCCCAGATGTGCAAGCGAGCAGCCATATGGAGAAGGAGGGCCTTATACGGGGTCTAAAGTTCCTCGAGGAAAATGATGTGAATGTAGAATCACTGACCACCGACCGCCACACAGCCACGAAAAAATACATGCGAACGATGAAGCCAGACATCAAGCATTACTTTGATGTGTGGCACGTCGCAAAGGGTATGAAACAAAAGGACTTTTCTTGAACTTTTTATGGTACACATGATTAGCAATGCTAGCTACATATGGTGTCAAATTTATGTCATGATTGTACCTTATGCAACATACATTTATTGTGGCATCTCAGGTGTTAAGAAGAAACTTGTAGCAGCAAGTAACAGTGCAGCCACAAGAGACCTGAAATTGTGGATCCCCGCAGCAGTGAATCACATGTACTGGTGTGCAGCTGTAAGTGGAGGCAATGCTGGCTTGCTGTTAGAAATGTGGAGAAGCTCAGTAAACCACGTAGTGGATGTGCACGAGGGCCATGCACCGAACTACCCTCGCTGCCTTCACCAGCTCAACCAAGAATCTGCATGGCTCAAAAGTGGTACAGTACCTGCACTATTTTTCAAAATTAATACTTTGAAGAAGAAAACTGTATCCTACGTTGTAGTAGTACAGCGAAGAAGACAGACAATTTCTTTGTTGTTTTAGATTCTCCAGCACATGTGAAATTCAAGGCTGTTGTGACTGCTCCGCTGCTCATGAAATACATTGGGCAACTGTCCCCTACAACACAAACGTATGGGCTGGAGTCCTACCACAGCGTGCTGAATACCTTTGCATCAAAGTCTGTGGCTTTTTCTCCTGAAGGAATGTATGAAAGGCATGTTATCGGGCTATTCTAATCTAGCATTACATATAACGTATTATACCCTTTCTCATGTTTTGGTATGAAATTTCATGTAACCGATGCAGCATTTATTTCCCAAGAATATTTTCCACAAATAATATGTACAGAATAGTAATACTGGGGGGGGGGGGGGATATACATTTATTGAATGGAAAGGTAGTAATATTACTCTGACACAACACCATGCACTTTTCTATCAATCAGAACTTGTCTTGCGGTGCTACATTTCAATGAAAATTCCTGTCGCAAGCAAGCAAGAACTCTAACCGATGAAGAGAGGTGGAAACTGAAAGTGCCAAAAGGGAGAGGAGGGTATGTTGTTGCCTGCTCTGTGAAAGAAGATGCAACATTCTGTGAGTGTGCACACCTGCAATGCGTACTTATCCGCGACATTTATTTTTTTTTTTTCACAAGTTTACTTATTGGCAAAGAAATTGAATGTTTTGCCGTTGCAGGCTACGTTGATGTCCTTTTTGAAAAAACGCTGCAGAGATGTTCTTCACTGCCATCATTCAAGAAAGCGCTGGAGGACACAACCCCAATTGCAACCCGCCCAATGAGTGACTCCCACCCACGTCAGCCAACGGAAGCCATCATTGAGGCCCACAAAAGCCGTTTTCTGCACCACTCAGAGCCAGCATCCAGTCAACGAAGGCAATCCAATCTGTGCACTGAGAAAAGTATGCATGATTATGAAATGAGATACCATGGTTTAGGAGAATTACGGCCGTTGCATATTTCACTGACATCAGGTGTCAAACCAACAGGCAACCTTGAATCTCCTTGCCAATTCCAGGTTTCCACTGCCTATTTAACCTGAATTTCCCGAACAACCACTACAGGAAATTGGCACCGGGTGCTACATTTTGGTACAGTTCCTTCATAAAACAGATCACTTATTGAGTATTAGTGAGGCTTCCCTACTTTTCTTCCTCTCAGCTTGTCGTATTAGAGAGCTTTCTGCAGTGGCAGTGCTGCTTTTGCTACAATTCAGTATTTTACTGCTAGAGTTGGAAATTTAAACCACTATCGTATAATCTGTTGAAGTTGATAACTTAGCACTCTGGTGACAATCAAGTTAAGTTACATGATGTGATAAAGGAAAAAATGGGGATGTGAGGTTTGACGAAGTCGAACTGGCTACCCCAGTACACATATACACAGAAAGAACAAAGAGATGATGAAGTGATGCAAAGGAATCAATGCTTTAGTATTAGCTTGTATCATCTAACTCAATTACTATGGCGTAGAAACATACAAAAGCCATGTTCTTCAGGACACTAATGCTTCTTTGGGCAGTGGTGTATGCACATGGCCATATGCCCCTTCCACATTACATTTCCATATTTCTGCTTTTAACTAAAACTGTGCAAATAATGGAAATTTTGAACAGAATATTCATGATGTTCGAATGCTATCTGAAACATATTTTCAGTGTTCGAAATACCATAACTCCATTCTGCAAGTCACCTCCACCCTGAGTGCCCCCAAACTTGAGCCTACCTTGCACTGTTTACAATATTCCGTCACTAAAGTCTTCAACTTCTGTAACCTCGTGGTCAACACTGTGCTCTAGGCATTGCATGTTCCAGTAAATGTACTCCCACCTTTTAGTGTCACGTTCAGTAGCAGATACAAATATGTGCAGTTTGTAAAAAGAAAAGTGCAGGAAATTCACGATGTAAATGTAGAAATGAGGAGATGCACAAAACGCAGGCTGTATGAAACATGTTGACTCAGGGTAGTTCATCCCGCTAATGAAGTCTACCATACACAACACAGAGGGACCCTTGTCTCATGATATGTTATGGTGGGTGTAAAGGCTCACAAGTTTGGAGAAGATCATCATCAATGAGCACACCACCACAAAATATTTCACCATGAAGTATACGAAACTATTTGAATTTTTAGTACCCAGTTTTTCAAGCAAAGCTTCGCAAAGTCTGCTGAAGTAAGTATGATATATATGGCATGTGCATCTCATGCCTCATGAGTGCTCAAATTGAAATCATATGTGTCAGGAAGTACGAGCACTTAGCCTTCGTACTGTCTCGGGTACTGTGGCAATGTTCCCTCGTTTAATTGTTCTACAAAATCCATTTTCCGAAGGGCTAAGGAACTGTAACACTATAAAATCATGTGCCATGCCAAACCCACGTCAAAACCACTGTGCCACGCGAGCTGGTGATGCGAAGCCGCATGGCTCAAGCCAAAGTAAGGCAGCCCAGTCGTCGGAACCATTCGAAGAAGACCAATCGGACGCCTACCTAAGATTCCAGAACTGTAGCGCCAGATATTCATTCACGCTCACTGTGTGCTGCTTGCTACTGCACGGAAAACGTAGTTCGCGTGCGATATCTAAATTGAACGGATTTTTTTCCAGCTTGAGGTTGTAACTGTTCAGATTTTGAATACAATAAGACACACATTCATCTAGCACATTTTCACAAGTGAAATAAAATGACACGTGGAACCCTTGACCGTAATTGGTGAGGAAAGCGCCACATCAAAATGGCATAAAGTTAGAGCGCAGGCCGGAGCTAAAAAGCAAAAGAGTGCAGTGAATATTTCATCCGTATGCAAGCGCCTTTTGATTTTGAGCGTTACAATTGCAAGGAGCTTTCACTTCCTGAGTTGCAATAATATAACGCAGTGAAGTGCGCACTTTGTATACCTGTTTACGGCCCCTTTAATTAATTAATTTGTTTACATATTTCTTGCACGAAGCGGGCACCAGTGCACCCTTTAGATCAGCTATCTGGCTGTCACTTCCACGTTCATCCGCTTGGTTCACGCACTGGGGCAACTGAAGATTAGAGACAGCCACAAGAGCTGGTTTAGTACTACTTATCAACCTGTAGTGAATCTTCATTACGGTAAATTTAGTTATAGCAGTCAGATTCTACACAATTATCTGATCAGAAGTGCAGATCTAATACAACACACTCCTGTAAATCAATATTTAATCTTCATCTGCTGAGCAAGGCAGATGCATTTGGAATTTGCTGCCTTATCAGAATCGAAAATCCCGTTGGTCTGCAGTGCTCAATCCCTACCTACATCACAAACACTAAGCCAGGGATCTATGCCACAAAACAACTATGGCCATGAGCAATGCCACAGAGGTCAAGTCAGCGGATTATTTTTGCCAAGTGAGGGTTCCGTAACATGCACTGAAATGACGACATACAGTAACAAATATAAACTCAAGCACAAGGGAGCTGTATCAGGAACGTGCCTAAGCATTCCCCACTTGTTCTCATTCTGTTGCATCTCCCTGCTACTCCAAGCATTGCATGAAATTATAATTGTGCATATTTCTGAGATATTTAGTTTGCAAGATTGTCTGTGTCCTAGTTATTATATAAAATAGCTGTTTGAGGTATTTATATATTTGTTATGCTGGTTTTATGTCTAATAGCTGTGAGTTCCTGCAAATGTACTCTGCAGTGCCCAGGCTCCACAGAGAGTTCTGCTTGTACAATAACAGCATCCGATGTACTTCTGCACATAAAACGTGCCTCATAGTGAGCAAGCAGGGAGTTGCATACAGGGGGTTGCTGGATAAAGCTCGTGCACATTAGAAATCTCGAACTCAAACAAGAGAACTTCGTCATAGTTTCACATTTGGAACATCTTTTATGCATATTATTTTACAACATTTTAAGAATAGCTGCTAATGTAACATGTGCCAGACACTGTCACTAATACTGCCTTCTGTCTCAGGTGAAACATTATTTTTCCCCAAAGTACAATAATACATGACGGGGCATCATGTATGCTATTTCGGAACAGTTTCTGTAAACATAGGATGGAGATATCATCTAAGTGCCACAATAAACTATATCAACCACATTTCATGCTACAACATGTTTGACTACAAAATGCTTCTCACCCACAAACTCGGGGATTGAAAATATTTGCACGGCCAAAGGCACAAAGCTTGCTTTCGCAAGGGATATAGCCTACTCCCACTGAGCCCACACTTTGCACACAAAAGAAAAACTGAGGTTTTCAACGGTCAACTGGTGTGTAGTGAGCACCCCTGGTGGACGGAGCAGAATGAAGTAGCATTCAGTCACAGGGTACTCTTAAAACAATCTCATTTACTTGCGTACAACAATCTAATGTACTGGTGTCTAACAATCATACAATACTTGAGGTGATTAAACCTAAAATGACCTACAATGACCTACTATTTGGGAACAATAAGACAGTTTCAGTTTGAACAACGCTTAACAACATGCTAAGTGAATGGGTGGGCAAACGTGTCAGAAGAGGATTGGATTTCAATATCCGAGCTGTGTTGCTGGTGGAGTTCACAGTCTGAGGTAACTCTACCCTTGCAAAACCAGCTGATGAGTTGATGTTCGGTGTCAGGGACTTGTGGTGACCAGATGCACAACACACAACACATTCCACTCTTGTAACAGTCTCACACTCCGTCGACCTCATCTCAACACACTACCGTTCACATGCTCTACTTGTTTTTAAATTCCCTGTTGTCTCTGCAGTCTTCCTGCACTTTCCTCTTTCACACACTTTACAATCCTGAGGAACATTGTCATAAACAATACAGGCTGCTCACTAAGAAATGTGCACAGCAGACGACATTCTGCCCAAGCAGCGCAATGTACTGAAAGTCAGAGTGCAGTAGGGGCGGGCGGTATGTGTCCTATCAATGTTCTGTAGTTTCACGAGTCTGTTCAAGGCCTTCCACCTACCCGTCCACCCATATTGCACTCGACTTTCAGTACATTTTGCTGCTTGGGTGTGGTTACAGCTATGCTCCAGTTTGCGCGATAGAGGCCATGAGCATAAATAGCCCTACAAACGAAAGGTATTTATGAGAAAGTGAAAATTAAGTTCTTCTAATTCTAAGATCTCAGGGGGTATGTGAACACAGACTGCCTGTATCTATGTCTATAACTGTATCTGCCCCATTCCATGCAACGTGTTGCTGTTACGAAGATATATACCACACTTTCTGTCTCCACTCACATTAAAGAGCCCCATCTCTCACTATGCAAAGTCACTATTTTCACTATGCAAAATGAATATTGAAACTGGGGTTCACAAAAGTGTTGAAAAATGTGCTCTTGTGTTTTGTCATGCTAAAACATGAATTCCAAACAATGTACTGCTAATGTGCCAATCAGCTTCTGTATTCACATATTGGACAACTCGAGTTACAAATATTTAAAACGGTTATGAAATTTGCATGCAGGATACATAATTTAAATTAGTTTGAAAGTGCTTGAGAGATTCCTCAAATGCCTTTATTGTCTGAATATTCACACATAGGTACGAATGAACATTCTGTACTGGACTAACTGACTTATAAACACAAGCTCTCCATACCAAGCCCACTTTTCCGTAAATATGAATCTTGAACGAAATGAGGAAAAATATGATGAGACGTACCTCCACCTAGTATCTTGGATATTTAAATCCTGTAGTAGTTTCTGTGCGGAAGGCTTCTCGTATCCTATTCACTGCACAGGCTGGTATAACCATTCTTTTGTTTTTTCCGAGTTTTTGCCACACCCACCTCGCAAACTGCCGGTATGCGGTGTACCTGTATCTCCTGTATAAGACATTGGAAACCTTGAACAAAGTTAAAGGTACTACGACGCTACTATGTGGCATTGCTTCGGCTACTATCTTTGCGAAAATGTAATGACCAATGACGATAACGATAAGCGCAGAATAATAGTTTTTGTATTGAAACCAACCAACATGATTGTGCATGAGATATGCTACTTACTTGTGAATATGAGCGCTCATGGGTTCGTGCTGCCCTGGAAGTTCAAAGTACGCTACTTCGAGGACTGTTGTATTGAGGCACAAGAGTTTGAAATCCTCATGGATTGTTATACAGTCGTACTGCAACTCCTCAGCTGTGCTCCCGAGCTCCTTGCAGCATAAACACTCTACCTCTGTTGGCATTGTGATGCATGAACCACACTGACACCTTAACAAAAAAAGAACAGCTCACACAAACAAGAAATCTATACAAACAGTTCATGTGCTCCATCATAATGAATGTTAAAACCTCATTTACCAGTTTGTCGAAGCCAAGCGGGTAAGACTGCCTACTTCTTGCGTGCCCGATGCCTGTGAAACTTCGTCTTCATGCTGAACTCGCGGTCCCGGCGACATTTCAAAAGCAAGGCTTCCGAACTCTGCTGCACGCAACAAAACTTCCTTCTCGGTGGTAGAAAGATCGCTGAAAAGCCCTAGTGCTGTTGATTCTGCTACGCTTCCTTCGACGTCCATGTTGAAAAGCGCCAAGCAATGCGAGGATCACCGGAAGTTCCGGTGCGAACTTTGCTCCAATAAGCGCCACGGGCGTTTGACGTCATACACATGGGAAAACCACTGCCATCCACTGCATAATAGCTAGAGTTTTGCGCTGATCGCACGAGTTGAGGGCAGAAATCGAAGCCGCTTTTCGGCTCCTTGTTTGAAATAGTTCGCGACTCCGCAGAGACGAAACGTTTCAGTTGTAACTTAAAGGCACCATGTAGGTTCGTTATTCATACAAACAAAGACATTGACCAGGTTCTGGTCAGAGACCCTTTAAAAATCAATGCCAAGAAAACAAAGGTTGTATTGTTTAAGCCTAGAAATAAGAAAGTTGCCCTATCCAGCAGTGTCCAACTAGGAAATGATGTTATTGAGGTATGCAGTGTGGTAAAGAGTCTAGGCGTGTATTTCACTGAATCGATGTCGTGGACATATCATGTTGAACAAACCAGGTTGAAAATATCAAAAACTATTGGAGCACTGTATAGAAGTAAACATATATTTAATCCAGGTATAGTTCGAACAATATACAACTCACTTATACATCCTCAACTAAATTATTGTCACTTGGTTTGGGGAACTGATAGTAATCTAAATAGTTTATTGCGTGCAGAGAAAAAGATACTTCGCATCATGGAAAACCTTCCTTATTGTCATACTACCAGGGGACTGTTTAAGAAGCATAGGATTATCAATATCTCTATGCTATATGACTATAAGCTGTCAACTACATATCGAATAGCCGTTAAAGAAAATAATAAGACGTTCTTGTCACTATTCAAACTTTTACCTTCAGCGCCTCACTATCCGCTCCGGCCTGGTCCTAGCTGGGTTACGCCTCGCGTACGTACAAATTATGGCATACAGACTTTAGATGTTACACTGCCCCGACTGTTAAATTGCACCGAAAATAAGATTGATATTGCTTATGGTACGAAAAAAAGATGTTCTGGAATATTTCATAAGTGATTGAACATGTGCGCACGGTGTGGTGATTTGTGCTATGAAAAGGGCGTTACCGTCCTTTTGTGTTTGTAAATACTATTCATCGATGAAATTCTTTACCTTGCTAATGTGTATGCCTTTGCTGCTGTACTGTTGTAGGAGACGAGCCTCGTCAAGCTTCAAGTGAAGCTTTTTGCTCGCTCCTTTTCACATCTTTGTGAATAAAGGAATATTATTATTAAGTCAGCGTCGGCGGCCTTCAAGGTGTGTCCGGCCACCTGGAACCTCGGTGACGCATCGATTCTTGTCTTTTTATCTCTGCCTGAGAATACCAAGGCGATGGTAAAGGTCTTGCTGGGGTTGATTTCTAGGCCTCTGCTGGTTAAGTAGGCTGATGCCTCGTTGAGTCTGTGCTGGAGGCCGACGGGAGAGGAGGTCAGCATGATCAAGTCGTCGGCAAACGCCATGGTGTCGAGGGTGGCGCTGCCCATGCTAAAGCCCGTACCTCCTCCTCCCTTCCCCAGGAAGCTGTCCAGCACCAGATTAAAGAGGATTGGTGACAAGGGGTCACCCTGGCGCACCCCTGTGGTTGGCTGTACGAGTCTGGTCGATGCGCCCATTCGGAGAAGCGTGGGGGCGTCAGCGTACAGGTCCCTGATGTAAGTGATGAAATCCGGAGATAGGCCCGCCTCGTGTGCTGCTGCGAGGATGGCATCTCTTGTGATTCTGTCGAATGCCTTTGTAAGGTCTGTGACCGCCACAAAGAGCGATCGTCCTTTCATTCTTGCCTCCGCCATGGCCGTTCTGAGTAGCAAGACGTTCTCGGCGCAGCCGTCGACTGGTATAAAGGCCCTTTGTCGGTAATCAATATCCAGGTCGGTCGAGAGCCTTTTTGCCAGGATACGATGGTAAAGGCGCAGCAGCACAGAGGTGATGGTAATGGGCCTAAACTCAGATGGTTGTGACGCTCCGGACTTCTTCGGGACGAAGACCGTTCTTGCGGTCCTGAGACATGTTGGGACGGATCCGACGAGTATAAGAAGGTTCAGCAGCACCCTCAGGACCACCATAGGGACCGCGCGGAGGCTCCTGGCGGTAAAGTTGTCAGGACCTGGAGCCGAGTTGGTGGAAGGGAGGTTCACCTTGATTTCTTGTGTGGTGATGAGGTAAAGAGGGTGGAATGCTCTTCCTCGCCTCGTCGGGTGTGGTTCAGGTGGTGGAATGGGACACCCAGTCATCGTCTCCTCCCACGCATCCAGGAATGCCCGCTCGTCCTCGACTGCAGCCTTCGCGTAACCATCGAGGACCGAGCGGGCACAATCAGACTGGCGTCTCCGGTGCTGGAGGCGAATGTATTCAATGCGTTTCATCTTGCGACGACTGAGCTGCTGTCGGGCCTGGCTCTGTCGTGGTATGGTTGCCCTTCCCCCAGGAGGGCGGGAGGCCGGGGCTACGAACACGTCCCGGATGTAGTTGTGAACTTCCGTGATAACGTTGTGACCCAAGATGGTCTGCCTCGCTAGGTCGAAGAGGCGGGCCGCCTGGAACCCTTGTGCTGGAGGTCGATCAACAATCTTCCTAAGTTCATTGATGATGACAGTGCGTCTTGAGTCCATGGCAGCCTGCAAGGCGTCTGGTGGTGGAGGGCGGTCATCGGGTGATGATGGGACACTCAACTCGGGATGGATGGTATCATCCCCTGCCGGATCGAGGTTGGCATTGGGCTCGCTAGCTGGCGGGAGATCGAGCCTATGGTCCTCGTTCAATTCATCCTCGTCGAGCAGACGTCGCAACAGGCGCCGGTAGGACGCCATTTTCCTGTGGCATTTTATTGCTTCGAAACTGCGATCCGGATGTCGTTCTAGAAGGGCTTGGTTGATAAACCGTGGCGGATTCGGCAGACGAAGAAGGGAGACCTCTGTTCTTGCCAGTATAAGTTCTTCTTCCGGGTCCCATCTTGCCTTGACTCGCTGGGTGTTGATGGTTGAATGGTAGGCGACAGGATGGGCGGCGCGACGATGGAGGCTGAGACCCCTCTGGGTGGCGAAGGAGGCGCCGCAATCCTGGCAGGTGGCTTGATTCGAGGCAGAGCCCGATGAAGGTGTGGGAGTAGTCGCAGCTGAGGTAGCACCCCGTGAGGCCGTATCTGTAGACGTCCGCAGTATCCTCTCCCTCTGAACAAACCAGCCTTTTTGCTTTAGGCGAGATGCAACAAAGATGTCGATCCTATCGTGGCGCCGGGTTCTCATCCCACTTGTGGCTCCGCAGTGCTGAACGACATGAGTCAATGTTTCGACCGCTCGGCAACCAATAGCACAGGTTTTTGCTTCGAGTGGGCGCCCTCTTGATCTTCGAGCAGCAGTGGGTAGTGCATTTATTCTGACCTTCAGGACATCCACAAAATCGCGGCCCGTGAAGAGCCCAGTCCCATTGGCCGCCCATGAGTGGGCCCAGGGGACATTACCACATTCTCGTAGACCAGCTCCATCTAGGGCAGAGTCCAGGATCCTTGCCCAGTAAGCCCAACCTTCCTGGGAGGTAGAAATAAAAACTCCATCGATAGTCGCTGCACTCTGAACCCATTCTAAATCCGCACGATGCCCGGGAGTTTCTGTGGCCGCTACACATGCGGGGGACGAGGAGGTCGCCATTCTTGAGAACCGTTGAAAGCGCAGCCTCGGTATGGATGTACGCAATGACGGGATCCCCAGACCACCATCCCGTGTGGAGGTGTAATAAAATGCCATTGGGCAGTCTAATGGAAGGTGAAGCCAACGACGTAAGGCCCCACGCACGATAGCATCTGCGTCCTTTAACAGTCGCAGAGTGACTTTGCCCAATACCAGGCGATGCTGTATCCGTGCCAACACTACAGACTTTAGCAGTAAGAGCCGCTGCTGTGGTTTTAATGGAGCCTTCGACATCTTCTCCACGTTGTCTCGGAGTTATTTGAGTACTAGAGGACGGCCCCTCCCTTCAGGTGTAAAGGGGATGCCTAGATAGCGCCACACATTCATTGTCGACAACGCTGGGATTGTGTCCGCCGCAACCCTGAAGTCCAGAGGGATCACTTTAGTCTTCTTGTCACGCCCTGACGCCGCAATTGACAGGGTAACACTTTTTGCTGGATTAAATGTCAGTCCACGTGGCTGAAAATACGCTTCTGCTCTATCCAGTAGTTCTTGCAGGCCAGCTGGAGTAGAGGCGGCCAATATCAAATCATCCGCAAATGCAATGGCGTTGACTGTGGTGGGGCCAAGCCTAGCACCGATGTGGGTGGGCAACACTCGTGGTGGGCAAGACCCAACACTGGTGGGCAACACTGGTGGGCAAGACCATCGACGACGCAGTTGAATAATAGAGGGCTTAAGGGGTCGCCCTGTCGAACTCCCTGGGTGACCGTGATCTTCCTCTTAAATCTACTTGCTGATACCAATACTGTGGAGCCGGTATACAGACGCTCCGAGTATGCTGTTAGTGGAGCCGGGAGTCCTAACCGCCGTCCCGCCGTCAGCACGGCCCCAATGGTAATAGAATCGAATGCTTTCCTCAAGTCTAACACCGCCAAGTATAGCGACCGACTGCAACGCTTGTTTTCAGCAAGCAGAAAGCTTATTATTCTTACTACCGCCTCTCGCTCGTTTTTGTGTGGATTGTACCACAAAAGCATGGTGGGTATGATACTTCGTCGTCCTTTGTGTCAGTTAGCTACCGAAAACGGATTATTCTTACTACCGCCTCTCACTCGTTTTTGAGTGGATTGTATTACATAAGCATGGCGGGTATGATACTTCGTCGTCCTATTTTTTTTAATAAGTTCTCTCTTTACAAAGGGAAGAGATACCCCGCGACCTCGGAAGGCTAAGTCCGCACGCCACACAACCACCCTACAACCACTTCACCGGCGAGTCAACACCGAGGTCATGCGACCAAACACGCGATAACATCGTACACCGCCCTGGAGGGCTATTATGCTAATTAATGAAATGTCTCTTCTTGTCAGACCTAAGTCCAACAACGTGTCGGCACTTGCTCGCGCCCAAACGCCACGGAACGACAGCGTGACACTGGAGACCGTGGGGTCCGCCCCGTTGTCACCACGAACTTGGTCCAGGAGGTTCTGGCGGCTGTAGTTGAGGACTTTGTGCCCGTGTGCGAGTTCTTGTGGTATCCCGGTCCCGACTACTTGAGCGTCGAGAACCATCTTTAACTCGCCTCTGGATATGACTAAGTCGGGCTTTAGGGCCCCATCGGAGACTCCAAAGATTGGTTCTTTGTTGACGGTCCAACTCTTCTCCACTAGTCTCTTGGCCACATAGTCGACAACGGTGTCGTGCCGGCGGGTTCTGGCACCATGGGTTCTGTGGCAGCTTTGGAGTATATGTGCCAGGGTCTCTCCGACTGGCACCCCGCCCGGCACGACCGTTCGGACACCACGCCTCTTCCAGAGCGAGTTCGACAGGGCATGGCATTTATACGGACTTTGATGGCATCAATAAACTGACACCCTTGGAGAATTCTAGTGCCTTCACCAACCCAAGAGTGGGCAAACGGCACTAATGGTGAGTCAGCCAAGGATCTCCCGTCATTGGACATATACAGTCTCCGTGCCCACATCTTTTTCATGGCCACCATCGTTCTTATTGTCGTGCCGTCAAAGTGGCTGGCCTGTGACGCCTGGTCATAGATGCGGCGCATGAAGGAAGACTTCATTGCTTCACGAACTGCTGGGTGGGTAGACGCACGAAGCTTGGAGAGGCGAATCCTTTGGAGAACGGGGATAGAAGTTCGAAGCGAAGGAATTCCCAGTCCGCCGTTTGGTATGGCTGAATGAAAGAAGGCACTGGGGACATCGTGGGGGAGCTTCAACCATCTCCGCACTGCACTCCGGATGTTAACGTCCATTCTCTCCAGGATCGCGAAGTCGTCCGCGAACGCCATGATGTCTAGACGCGAGTCCCCGACACCAAAGCCAATCGCGGAGTCCTGGCGAGCGACAAGCTCATTAAGCACGATGTTCAACAGTAGAGGGGAGAGTGGATCTCCTTGTCTCACTCCTGAGGTCGGTTGGACGAGTCTCTCCGCCGAGCCAAATCGAAGAAGCGTGGGGGCGTCTCCATATAGGTCCTCAAGATGAGCCACAAAATCGTCAGATAGGCCCATTAGGTTGCGCCCTCGAAATATAGCGTCGTAGGAAAGCCTATCAAACACCTTGATCAAATCCGTAACTGCAGCGTAGAGAGATTTGCCCTCCGATTTTGCCGTAGCAATGGCGGTTTTCAGCAGGATGATGTTGTCCGCGCAGCCGTCAACTGGTCGGAACGCTCGCTGCCGATGGTCAAGTTCAAGATGGGAGGCTAAGCGGCGGGCAAGAATCCTATGGTAGAGTCTCAACAGGACCGAGGAGATAGTTATCGGCCGGTAGTCGCCAGGAAGGGATGCGTCCAGCTTCTTAGGGACAAAAATGTACGGGCGTTACGTAGCGGAGTGGGAACCCTTCCAGCGATTGTCATGAGGTTGGGAACTGTACGTAGAAGAACCATAGGCACTGCACGAAGTTGTCGGGGCGTCAAGCCAACGGGACCCGGGGCAGCCTTCAAGGAAGGAAGACCGAACTTGATGTCTTGGGAAGTAATCAAGTACATTGGATACAGGCTCGCTTGCGGATAACTGACCCCTTCCTTGGCAGATGAAGGTGTCCTGGTCATAATGGCCTCCCAGGACCTCAGGAACTCCTGGGGATCGTCGCAGGCACCCAGCCTTCGTCCATCGAGGATCTCTCTTGCGCAATCGGCCTGGCGCTGCCGAAACAGATGCTGTGTCCTGATATAATCGATCTTCTTTTGCTTTCTTTTACTGCGGATCTCCTGATGCTGACGTCGGTGATCTTCACCGGGTGGGACGGGGTCACGCATAAACACCTCTCTAATGTAATCATTGAGTTCTCTATAAATATCACAGCCCATGACCGCCTGGCGTCCAATGTCAAACAATCGAGCCGCCTGATTCGGCCCCCCAGGAGGAGTTCTATTGACCAACTTTCGTATATCCTCCAGGATAACTCGTCGACGAGCATGAACGGGATCAGGTGGGCCCAAGGTGGGTGTCGCGAAAGGCGCTAGACTACCTGATAGGGCGACTTGCATGGCCCGATGCCGTGGTCGACTATCTGACTCGAAGAGGCTGCGATCAGGCGGTAGGTCGTTTGAAGGATCGCAGGAGGGCGGAGAATTCCCAACCAAGAATCGGTCCGTATCAGCGGGTGTATCAGTGGTGGGCGTCGAAGAAAGCTGATATGGTGGCAAGCTGACATCAGGACCCAAGTCGAGATCAGCCTCCCGCAGTTGACCAACTAGAGTTCTATAGGCAGTATCTTTACGATGACACTTGATCGCCTCTGCCGTTCTTGAAGGGAAAAGGCTCTGTAAGGCAAGATTCATAAACCTGGGGGGGGGGGGGGTCTTCACTGCCAAGCAGGCGCGCTTCCGGTCCTGCAAGGAGATAGTTGTTTTCGGAGTTCCATCGGGCCTTAGCACGTTGAGTATTGATGTCTGCATGGTATGTCGCTGGGTGCTTTGCTCTGCGATGCAGGCTAAGCCCGACCTTTTTACGAAAGGCAGCTCCACAGTCCGAACAGGGGAAGCTTAAGGCCATGGCACCCACAGGGGAATCTTCATTGGTCGAACAACTTCGACGTGGGAGAGGATCAGTACTTGCACCAGGAGGCGATCCAGCTGCCTGCTGTTCACGAGATGTCCCAGGCCGAGGAGATGTCGAACTAGTCGAGGAAGTCATGGTAGGGAGGGAAGAAGTCATAGGTTCCACCGTCTCGGGGATGATGTGTTTCTTGAGTGAAGAATGCACTCGAAGACCTTTTCGAGTAGCGAAGGCTTTTCCGCAACTGGAAAGCAGATTATTCTTGCTACCGCCCCTCTCTCGTTTTTGAATGCATTGTACTACAAACGCATGGTGGGTAGATACTTGGTCGTCGTTTGTGTCTTTAGCTACCGAAAACAGATTATTCTTACTACCGCCTCTCACTCGTTTTCGAAGAGATGGTATTACAAAAGTATGGTGGGTTAGATACTTGGTCGTCCTTTGTGTCATTTACATACCGAAAGCAAATTATTCTTACTACCGCCTCTCACTCGTTTTTGGGTGCATTGTACCACAAAAGCATGGTGGGTATGATACTTGGTCGTCCTTTGCGTGATTTAGCTATTTTGTTTTAAATACATTCTGTCCTAACAAGGGAAGACATACCCCAAAAGTAGCCTGCCCAAAAATAATGTACAATGAGGGGCAGGAACACCGCGTGCCTAGGGGGCCCGCACCTCCTTCACCGGTGGAGAGCCACCGCGGTCATCCGCCCGAAGACCTTGTAGCATCTTACACTTCCTTGTAATGCCATTATGGAAATCATGGTGATGTCTCTTCTGTTAAGGCCCATCTGTATCAGGGTGTCGGCACTAGCACGGGCCCAGATCCCCCGAAAGGATAGAGTTATACTGGAGACCTCGGGGTCTGGACCGTCGCCGCGCACATGATTGATGATCTCTCTGTTGTATTTTAAGACTTTATGTCCGTGTGCAGGCTCAAGCGCGATGCCCGTGCCCACCACTTGGGCATCGACTACTAGCGTTCGATCTGTTTTCTTCGCTATGATGTCTGGCTTGAGCGTTCCCTCGGCCACTCGGATCACGGGCTCAATTGTCGTCTGCCAGCCCACTTCCTGGAGCCTCTTATTCACGTAGCGGACGATGTTATCGTGCCGTCGGGTCCTAGGTCCATGCGTCCGGCGGCAAGTCTGGAGGATGTGGGCGAGGGTTTCCTGGGATTGGCATCCCGCACGGCATTGTCTGTCGGAGTCCACGCCTCGGCCTGACCTGGTGCGGCAGGGCAGGGCATTGATTCGTACCTTGAGTGCATCAATATACTGTCTGCCCTGCATCACCCTGGTGCCCTCCGCTACCCAGGAGTGTGCGTAAGGCACCAAGGCGGCATCCTCCAGCGCCTTCCCGTCGTTCGTAGCGTATAGCCGACGGCACCAAAACTTCTTAACTGCCGCAGCAGAACGGATGAGGCGGCCATCCATTGTGGAAGCTTCTTCGGCTCTCCTCAGAGCATTTTTCATGTAGGAGGTGGACACGGCTTCTTTGACGATCGGATGAGATGAGTCCCGGAGGCCCAAGATCCTTGCTCGCTGTAGGGTGGGTATGGTGACGCGGAGGGAGGGAATGCCGAGGCCCCCGCCCGCCACTGGAATTTGGAAGAACGCCACTGGAACGTCGTGGGGGAGCTTTATCCACCGACGAACGGAGGCCCTGATGTTGATGTCCAGTCTGTCAAGTAGTTTGCGGGACCAATACCCAAGCACCAACCGATGATAGAGTCTCGGCAGCAGGTACTACCGTAACACGACTAAACGCTGCTGGGGCTTGAGGGGAGACTTCTGGATCCGCGAAAGTAGGTTGGACACTTCCTGGGTCGGAGGAGTTGGGCGGCCAGTGAGGGTGAAAGATACTCTCAGATATTTCCAAGTGTAGTCCGGGCCAGCGGCTGCTACGTTTTGCCCGGCAACCTTGAACAGAGATGTTCAGTCGACTTTCATTTTCTTGTCTCGCCCGGAGTGTATCATAGCGATCGTGAAAGTCTTGGCAGGGTTGATGTTGAGTCCCCGCGCTGCTAAGTAGGTGGTGGCCTGGTCGAGTCGATGTTGGAGCCCGACAGGGGAGGACGCGACGAGGATGAGGTCGTCGGCAAAAGCCATCGAGTCCAACGTCGCCTCCCCCTCCCTGAATCCCGTACCGTCGCCGCCCCATTTCAGGAAACTATCCAGGACGAGGTTAAATAGTATTGGCGACAGGGGGTCCCCTTGCCTGACTCCAGTTGTGGGGTGCACTAGTCGAGAAGATGCTCCAATTCTCAGCAGCGTGGGCGCATCCCGGTACAGGTCCTTAATGTATCCGATGAAGTCCTGAGATAAGCCTGCGTCCGCTGCGGCCATGAAGATCGCGTCCCTCGTGACCCTGTCGAAGGCCTTGGCCAGATCAGTGATGGCCAGAAACAGGGATCTACCCTCGGATTTCGCCTCGGCTATAATGGTCTTCAACAGGGTCACGTTCTCTGCACGGCCGTCCACGGGGATGAATGCTCTCTGTCGAAAGTCCAGGTTCAGATGTGCAGATAGTCTTCGGGCGAGTATCCGGTGATAGAGCCTTAAAATCACCGACGTAATAGTGATAGGCCTGAAGTCTGTGGGCAGCGAGGCATCGGTCTTCTTGGGGACGAAGGTTGTTCTTGCATTCCTAAGACAAGTCGGAATGTCCCCTACTACGGCCAGGAGGTTTAGCAGTACTCGTAGCACAGTCATTGGTACCGCTCGTAGATTTCTTGCTGTAAAGTTATCGGGACCAGGAGCTGAGTTAAGTGAAGGCATGTTGCTCTTTATCTCCTGTGCTGTGATTAGATATAGTGGATGAAAGGTCGGGAGTCCAGGGGTCTGGGTGGCTTCAGGGGGCGAGGCTGGCACACTCGTCAATGTCTCTTCCCAGGCATCCAGAAATGCCCGCTCGTCCTCGACTGCAGCTTTCGCGTAACCATCGAGGATCGAGCGGGCGCAATCGGACTTGTGGCGTCGGAACAGGTTCTGAGTTCGATAGAACTCGATTCGCTTCGCTTTTCTTCGGCTTAGAGGGCGCTGCTGTCGCTGGTGAGGAGTGGCCCCTGGGACACGTTGTGGGGGTTCACGCCTGTCGGGGACGATGAAAACGTCTGCGATGTAGTTATTCAATTCCATCGCAACATCGCCACCGGTCGCCGCCTGACGGGCAATGTCAAATAGGCGGGCAGCTTGAAACCCATTGGGCGCGGGGCGACTGGCCAGTTTCTCAAGTTCTGTCTGGATCACCTGACGGCGGCTTCGTTCAGGAACAATCGGGATGTTCGGGGCCGGCGGGATTGGCAAGACAGCATCAGTACCAGTATCTTCCGGAAGATCTACGGTCCCCGTCGTCAGATCAGGGCCAGGTGCGCCGCGTCGTGGATCGGAATCGGCTGCTTCGGAAGGGGCCACCGCCTGGGCCGCGTTGGAACTGGTTCCAGGTTGGTTTTGTTGGTCTTCCAGGAGGCTGTGGACCAAGTGCCGGTAATCTTGCTTCTTCCTATGGCTTTTGATCGCTTCTAAGGTCCTGTCCGGGAACAGCTCGTGGAGGGCCTGGTTGATGAATCGTGGGGGTCTTGGACCCTGGAGTAGGCGAACCTCGGCCCTCGCCAGGACCTGCTCCTCCTCAGATCCCCATCTGGGTTTCGCACGTTGTGTGCAAATTTCCTGGTGGTATGTTACTGGGTGTGCTGCTCGACGATGCAGGCTTAACCCTCTTCGAGTGGAAAACGAAGCTCCACAGTCCTGGCAGGTCGCAGAAGAAGGGTCAGGAACCGCAACGGCAGGAGGAACCGGAACGGCGATGTTGGAAGGCGCAGTCGGCTCCGATGTGAGAGTAGCAGTCTCGACGGCAGCTGCGGGTGCGACAAGTTGATGCTGATGGTGAGTTGCATGCACCCGGAGGCCTCTCGTTGTGTTGAAGGTACGGCCACAGGAACAGGTGTAGGTGGCGTTGGAAGAGTTTCGATGCTGATGAGGGTCTCGGGCCGGTGCGGGCTGGTCCGTCGGGCGCGGGTTAGCGCCAGGAGCTGGTGACATTCGTCGACGGCTTCCTCTTTGACTTTGTTCTGGACTTGCACCTAGCGAGATTAGCCACCGACTCGGGTTGGCAGCCCAGGTCGGCAGGGGGGTAGGCCAGAGCTCCGTCAGTTCCCTGCCCCGCCGAAGCGGTACCAGGGGGAACAGGTAGCACCACGAGAAGGTGGAGTTGACCATTTCCGTGTGAGAGGCTATGTGTTGCACGGCTATGTCAACACGGCTTGCAGCGGGCATCGTATGACCCCTAACCGCACACACGAGCCGCCAGCGCCCGATTCACTGGGTGACAGACCGCCGCAACACGGTCCCGCTGAAGGCGACAGGCACGTACGGACCCTTTCCTGTCACTCAACACCTGCCTCCCAGTAGCTGGATTACAGGGGGGAGCCTCCCGCCCCCGGCATGAAGACAAGAGTCGTCCCCTCCTCTTGTCGGGCTTCCAAGAAGCTGGATAACAGGGGGAAGCCACTCGCCCCCAGCCCATGGTGAGAGGTTACCCGAAAGAGAGTCATAGTTACTCCCGCCGTTTACCCAAAAGCAGATTACTCTTACTACCGCCTCTCACTCGTTTTTGAATGGATTGTATTACAAAAGCATGGTGGGTATGATACTTGGTCGTCCTTTGTGTCATTTAGCTACCGCAAGCAGATTATTCTTACTACCGTCTCTCACTCCGTTTTGAATGGATTGTATTACATAAGCATGGCGGGTATGATACTTGGTCGTCCTTTCCGTCGTTTAGCTACCGAAAGCAGATTATTCTTACTACCGCCTCTCACTCGTTTTGAATGGATTTTATTACAAAAGCATGGTGGGTTAGATACTTGGTCGTCCTTTGTGTCATTTAGCTACCGAAAGCAGATTATTCTTACTACCGTCTCTCACTCGGTTTTGAATGGATTGTCTTACATAAGCATGGCGGGTATGATACTTGGTCGTCCTTTGCGTCGTTTAGCTACCGAAAGCAGATTATTCTTATTACGCCTCTCACTCGTTTTTGATTGGATTTTATTACAAAAGCATGGTGGGTTAGATACTTGGTCGTCCTTTGTGTCATTTAGCTACCGAAAGCAGATTATTCTTACTACCGTCTCTCACTCGGTTTTGAATGGATTGTATTACATAAGCATGGCGGGTATGATACTTGGTCGTCCTTTGCGTCGTTTAGCTACCGAAAGCAGATTATTCTTACTACCGCCTCTCACTCGTTTTTGAATGGATTTTATTACAAAAGCATGGTGGGTTAGATACTTGGTCGTCCTTTGTGTCATTTAGCTACCGAAAGCAGATTATTCTTACTACCGCCTCTCACTCGTTTTCGAATGGATTGTATTACAAAAGCATGGCGGGTATGATACTTGGTCGCCCTTTGTGTCATTTAGCTACAGAAAGCAGATTATTCTTACTACCGCCTCTCACTCGTTTTCGAATGGATTGTATTACAAAAGCATGGTGAATTAGATACTTGGTCGTTGTATGTACATGGAAGTACATATATTTAATATAGAAGCAACAAAGGGTAAGCAGGCGTACCGCTGTCGACCTGGCAAGCAGAAGACACTGTCTGTTTCAGAGAATATGATGGCTCAGTAGTCACATCCCGCCAAAAACCTGAAAAGAGAAGGGTACCAGAACACTTAATAAAAAAAAAATAGAGAACTGCAAGGAACACAAAAAGAAACACGTACGTTTCTTCACTGGGTATACAGGGTCGTCACTGTGGTGCCCGCTCAGGTTTCGTCTTTTGCGTGAAACAGCTGAAGTGGAATTTGTTAACACGAACACCGTCACAGCTGGTCGTGCACGACTTACCCTGTGCGACAGAGGACAATGGGCCTGGGAGGTTGTCTAATGAAGGAATGCAAACGTGTCCTTACTACAACCAGCTTATAAGATACACAGTTCGGCCAGGTACAAGACCAGAGAAGCAACAATGTGAAATGTACACATACAGTTGTGCAGTTCACGCAGGGGAGCTTTTCCCTGGACTGTAGGTTGTCGTGTGTAGGTACAAGGTATTTGCCTGAAGTCTGAGAAAAAGAAGCGTCATCAGCATGAAAAGAAGTCCAAAAAGCAAACATATGAGCTTCCATAACAGAACAAAGGGGTCCACTGCTGTTACTAATGTTACTAAGAGAAACATGCAAAAAACTGAAACGATCACTGTACTCGAAGTGGCTGCGCCATCTTGTGAGGGAAGCGGAGTCCTACTAGGAGGAATTGGTACGCTGGAAGGCACTATTATGCGAATAAAGACAGCCACAAGCAAATTAAAAAGAGAACGAAAAAAACAGCAGCTATGTAGCCAAATGCTCAGCTATACCCATGTCGTCAAGTGGTGTCAACTGACGCAATTGCAGAGGTGGCTCTGGCAAAACGATGTCCTCGTGAGCACTGCTTTGCGTTGCAGCTTGACGATCAGGCAATTCAGTGCTATAAGCAAATGACAATTAGGGACGTAGGCAGCAGGTCTGAAAGCAAATTATTTACCAATGTTGCGCATCACTAGCCTCTAGCGGCCTTGAATAGCTGGTTTCACTGTCCGATTGAGATTCCACAGAGGATGTGTACAATGATTTTTCCATTGTCTTCAACGCTGCTGCGTAGGAAGCTGGGAAATTAAATTTTATTTCATCATCAAGCGAAGTCCTTTCAATGCATTGTTGAAGTAGCGGCAGCTGCTACTCAGTGTGTGACCAGCCTTTTCCATTGTAAATGTAATGATGAAGAGGTAGAAAAGGGAAAATGAGAAGAAACTCACTGGCGCGTCCAATGACACAAACTGCAAAACTTTTCCATCGGCCTGGTTGTCTGTATCTTTGGATCATATCATCCCGCTTCTGGTCTGGCATGGCTGTTGGCCACTTACATTCACTTTCATTTCCATTTAACCATGGCTTTGGCACAGCGCTTATCTTCTCCTCGCCGAGGAATTCCACAATAACCCACAGTTTATAACCACATTCCATTTTTTAGACAGTGAATGGTCCACTGTGAAAAAACAAAAAAACACGCCAAACTGTTATTGAAATAACACCTTCAAAAGCACAGATGATTGGTTCAAAAGATGGCACAAGTTCAAAGAAACTGTTGCACGTAGAGGCACACTCATCAGGCATGGTCATAGCAAAGTGTTCTAAAGTGACTAACTTCGAGGGAAGGTGCAAGATATAACGCCACAGAGGAGCTCTCTCAAGTACTGAATTTTCTGGCTCTTCTTTTTGGCTTCTTAAATAGTGCAGTGATGTGTAGTTTGCCATATTAAAACTTTAATGGTGTATTATGGGGGTCACAGAGTGTCCAGTGCCATAAGGAATCCTAACACACTTAGCAGAAAAAAGTCTATGTGACCAAGTATGCAAGGTGTCTTCCAGCTGCCCTGTCTTATAGATCTGTGGACGTGATGACGGCAGGGGGTGCAAATAGAGGTGCGACAGTCCTGTGTGCTTGTAGCCCGAGAACGTGGTTCCACTAATCTGGCGCACTGTGACAACACTGCCATCACTCAGAATGCAACAGCAGTCGGCATGCGAGCTGGTTATGAGAGATGAAACGCCTCGCGTGTCGTTCGAATACGGTACAACAGACTGTAGTTCCGAAAGTCGTCGGCTTACTTGCTGCAGTGGCATGTTTGGGGTTCTTATCAGCTTCTTACCCAGGTAGCTCTCAAACCTGAAAGCTGAAAATGCATCCAGAGGGCCATGTACCTTGCACTCCGCAGCCAGATGGCACAATCCATGAACGTTATACACTCTTAAATTTAAAACACCCTTTAGGGTGTAATCCGGGTGTAACTGGGGTGTAAACTAATTTTTACTCCCAAATTACACCAGCTCGAAGAAACATCCTGGGATGAAAGGTGTTAAATGGGTGTAGTAATAACGTAACACCTTATTTACAACGTCCACTGAGCTCGGGTGTAAAAGAGGCGTAAAATGGGTGTACCGGGCATATACCTTTTACATGAACTGCATTTCTTTTGAAAGCACAATGATATGCTTCATGTTACCTGCAGAAATGTTGAGTCTATACTCTAAATCCTGTGACAAACATGTGCCGGTTAAAAAAGTTACCTCAGAAAGTACAGCCGGTACACAGCCGTAATCGTTTGGAAGCAGCCGTAGCAGCTATCAAATAGCAAGCTCAACGATCCTGAGCCGTATACTCGTGTGCTTGTCGAATAATCCGTGTGCCGGCTGAATATGTGTGCCTTCGCTGGAGCGTACTACCGGTACTACGTTGTTCCGCGCTCCGCCCGTGAGGACTGACGTGGCACCGCGTATTCTACCGCAGTGCATTCGTCGCTGCGTTCGTGCCTGTTATGTGCGCTGCAACCTCGCCTTTGAAAGGACGACAACCTTGCTTTTTAATTACAAGTTTAATGTTTGCTTAAGGTAAGTCAACCTGGCTACGATGCAACGTACGACGCCTGCGTTTTACTTGTGTTTAACAATTGTTCTGTTGCAGACGATGGACACATTGCAAATGGCGGCAGGAGTGGATCGGCTACATCGGTGAAGCGACGATTTATATTACAAGAGAGGCTAATTGTATTCTTTCGTTACAGGTGAACGTGGGACTGTATCGACTGCAAGGACGTGAGTTACAAAAAGCTGTAATATTCTAGCATTAACGTTTGAACAATACCAGCGTGATGTTCACTTCGGTTTCTTTACAGGTAGTGTCCTGTCTCAACGGTCACGCATATGCGTGCAAAACTGCAACTGCTTCTCACATCGAAGAGGTGTCTGGTGCCACATGCTCGGCCAATTATTCGTCGGCCATTTCGTTTGGGGGAACTGTCGCGTTCGTCACTAAGGATGGTCTTGGTTGAGCTTTGCAGAGCCAGCCTGATGCATCGGAGGGGCTGTGTCCATGCAACGTTTGCTTCATATGTGTGTGTTGGGATTAGTGAACCGTGTATGTTTTCCATTCAGCCAACGATGATGTATACTGGATGAAATTTAAAGGTATGTGCACGCCAATAAAATTTGGTGTTTCAAGTTCAATGTCCTTGGTGGATTTCTTCCCCTATTTTCTTCTTCTTTTTTCTTTTTTTTTCCCGAAGCCTGGAGATCATTTTCTGTTAGAGAACTTGAAAGGCATAATGTGTCTCGCGTATTAGTTGGTACAAGTATTCCTTCATTACGTCCGGTACACTGTGGCTCCCGACGTCAGCAGCGATGTCGTACCAGTTGTTTCAGGGGGCACAGGGCACCTACAGCTTTCGCAGGCTTCCTCTTGAAGTCATCTGGTGCACTTTTTGTGAAATGTACCAGTTGATCAGGCGGCACCTATCCGTCAATGGGTTTAGAATGTACATTGTACCTATTTGAGACGTACTTGTCTGAAGTTTGGGCTTCGGGCTTTCACAGCATTCTGCAGCTTCTGTGAAGAGTCGCTGTAAGTAGTAAGCAGCAGGCAGGTCGGGAAAAGTCTGCTGTGCCAGTTTATTACTCACTACCTGCAGCATGCCGCAGCAAGCAGCGAAACCATGAAGCCCAAATGACAGACAGTATGTCGCCAGCAGTACATGTCCAGCTCAATATGACTTTTTTTCCCAGAGCATTCAAGAAAACCTGTGAAGCGAAAAAGCCGCTGCTCCTTGCTCGCTCTTTCGCTGCTCCTTGAGGGCACATTAAGCTTGGGCACACTTTGATATACTGGATTATGTATGAGTAATTCAACTCCTCATTTATTGGACTGCGTACATATACATAGAATCACAGTTTCTGGCTGCTGGCATTTGTGAGAACTATAGCTTCTATCTCTCAAGTAGCACATGTATTACTTGACAACACCTTTTTGAAGGGTGTAATATTACCAGGGGTGTTAAATTACACCCTAAAGGGAGTGAGTTATAGGACTTTTGGATTACACCCTAAAGGGTGTTTTTGAAGTAGCAAATTACACCCTTTTTTGAGGTTTTAGTCGGTTGAAAAGGGTGTGATATTACACCCTAAAGGGAGTGGGTTATCGCACCTTGTAATTACACCCTTATTACACCCTAAAGGGTGTAAAAAAATTAAGAGTGTAGACAAGGTTGAGCTTTCCATAAATTGCTGCAAATTCTTGAACGAAAAATGTCAGCAACTCTGACGCATAGTCATTGAACTCTAGGTACAATTGTGGAGAGCACAGTATGGAAATAGCCACGTGCAGAAGTATGAAATGTTGGTACATCCGTGTAGGCAGCACACGTTTAAGCACTGTAGGGCCAACGTACAGCAGGAAAGAACGGTACTCGGAGGCTTTCCAATGTTCAAGTTCATCTGTTGTGCGTGGCTGCCTTTGGAACTCGACAGGCAATGAGCACTCCTCCAAGTACTGATTTAAGAGCTGCTTTTGCTGTGCACTAATACGAAGCGGAAGCTTGCCAGTGATCCATATGTGTAGCAATCGCCGCATGACACCTAAACACACCAAGTGCATGTAATCTATCGGGAACGACAGTACCATGTCTATGTGCAAGGCAGAAAAGGGCGAAACTGCGTGATGGTGGTTCTGGTCCTGCATTGCACGAAACGTTTCGTCGGTACGGAGATTAAAATTAGAGCAATCTGGAAAAATCACACGATTGTCCACAAAAGCACTTTTTTGAGTGCAACGGTCACAGGAGCTGTAACCAGCATGGCTCTTCGTGCATTTAACAAAAGATCGGGCTGGGACATCACAAATTACAGCTTTCAAGACAACTCTGTAATGTCTTCCTTTGACAGATAGTCCACTTGACTCCAAGCATTTCATTTCGTCAACAAAGTCTTTCAAGAAACTATCGAGATCAGGTGGTTTTCCTGGGCCGTAGTAGATGCTCACAAGGAAGGGAGTGGTATTGACGGCATTAGCCACTGAGCAGGTGATCGGCCAAAAACTATAGGGAGAGCTCCTATAAACAGGAATACCATCGATACTGATCTGCAAAAGGACTGTGTCTCCAGTCGGTACCTCAGTTGTGCTTAGCACTTTCCCTAAACCTTTGACCAGCCCAAAATGCACATAGCCATCTTTCACACAGGAAGATCGAGCAGTGCCAAGGATTGTTCGTGCGTCCTTCGGTATATCATGACCAAGATCCCAAAGCAGCTTCGCAATGTCATTCACAGCCACGTGAGTCAAGTTGTGACGGACAGCAAGACTGGCAACTCGCTGTGTAATATCTACGGCAGAACCGTCGCCTACACAGTCTTCCGTTGACGCAACACTTGTGTCTTGATCACCATCACTAGAACACTGCAGCAGAACGCACTGTTCTTCATGTTGTCTGTTAAGCCCGTGTGCACCTACGCTGTCCTCCTCTTGACCTGTTGCACAGGTGCTAGGGTCATGCTCATTTAAAGGAGCATGGAAATGATCGGAATAAAATGTGCCGGGAGAAGTAGAAATTATGATTCTGAGCCCTGTGATACATATTCGCACAAAAAGTTTGAGCGTAGCGCGCAATCCTGGAGCGCGAGGGAGCTTTGAATCTCGCGGCAGAAATGCCCCCTCACTCGGCTGTCAGCCGCTGACGTCATGTGACCGCGCCGTCTTTTTCTTTATTTTTTGCGATTTCTCCGGCGCGCGCTGGCAAGCCGACCGGGAAGGAAGCGTTGTTGCTCATCGGACGCCGTGCGAAGGACAGGTGATGAATTGAACACTCTTTAGGCGACACGTCTGCTCTTCTCGACGAAACGTTTTATGGAGTTGGAGGCTAAGTTCCTCGAGCTTCGATTTCGCCACACGAATGTACCGGAGGCTGGTAAGTGATGCTGCTAAGTGTGAACGAACATTCGGATTGAAATATAGTGCTTCTTCTTGTTTACAAATGCATAGTCATGAAGACGCGGCGCAGTGACCAGTGTTTTCACTTGAAGATGTTGCCGACCATCATGACTTCTCCGTGTTGTGGTCAACACTATGGGCTCTGAACCGCATGGACACTGGCATCTCTGAGGCGAAAGAGCGGACCGATGAACGCATAGCTGTGTAACATTGCGCTTACCATATCTTAGTGATACCAGGAGCGTAACGTCTCCACAAACACTACAACATGAATACCAAAATAAAGTTAGTAAAGTTCATCTGCTAGCGATCTGTGGGAAACCCCAAAATACATGGTCAAATAATCATTTTCTTTTTTGAATGGTCATACGCAGAATACAACACTGGCACATGGAATAAATCTCCAACTGGCAGGAACGTATTTAGTCGTATCACATATATATATGCTGCACACACAGGCACAATACTGTTCACTACTGAACGACACCTCAGCACAATCGGAACAGAAATCACAACCGCGTACGATCCACCTCAACCCGGGCCGTCACTGCAACACAGAGGCCTGGCTACACCTTTTACACTGCCCGCAGTCTTGTTTCATGCAAAACTTACGAGACAAATCATGTAAGAACGCAAGTGAATGTCAAACGCAAATAAATAGCAACAGCGTCTCAGTCGGTAAGTTGCCATGATTCCAGAGCTAGCAGACGATTCTGGCGGGGAGCGGACGCTTCCGGCAGCCAATGGAGTGCTCGGACGCCTGACGTCACCACACGCCAGACTCGGCTTGGGGGAGACTGTCGCCGCGGAGCGCATTCTTCCAAACTAATTTTCTCAGGAAATTCGCGCTTTTCGAAGGAAATATTTTCCGTAACAGTTTATGAAGGTAGTATGTTCATATCAAGCGGTGAAAAAATATATGTTCCAAATGATTTCCATGCTCCTTTAATGTGTGACTGACAACATGACCCACGTCAGCTTGTGCTTCAGAAGAGCTGCTCTGGATATCTTGAGCACTGTCATTACATGCGCAGTCTGGGGGAAGTGGTGCTTCGGCATCTGCATCTGCTATGCTCACCATTAGAGCGTCGAACAGCACGGTAGTGCTGCCACCGAGACATGCTGAAGTGGATGATATCACTTAACGTTACGAACTGTACGAGTTTAACACCACCACTTTAACCATCTAACACCTTGTACAATTTAACCAACACTTTAATACCACCAGTTTTTGGACAAGCTATTACTGAAGTGTGACGTAAAAAAAATGCGAACGAAACTAGGGAAGTATTTCAATGCACGTAGCCTACCTTCAGATTAGCTGATCAGCGGCGCTTATGCCAGTATCATTGGAAATACATCGACGCTGAGCGTTTGGTGTTAGTCACTTTTCGAAACAAAACGCGTCCCCCCGCGAACGCAGATGTACCTCAATCACCGTTACAACCCATTCATTGACTTTCAGTACTCATAGTTACACGAAAAAGCGAAGTCTTATATGCATAACACCCCTACCACATCATTCGACAACCACAATGAAAAAGAGTGAAACAAAACGGATGGTGTACTCCTAAGCTGGCAGTTGTGTCAAAATCGAAAGCACAAGGTGGGATACGAAGTCACCACCACGATCGAAATCAAGTCGTTACTGTTCATGCAATGATGTGCACTTGCGTCTCTTAATCTTACTATCACTTTAGCAGAGTGAAACAGTACGTACCTTAGCGTATTTGCTCAAAAACGTTCAAATGGTTCTCGCAGCAGAAAACGTCAATTCCAGGCTTGCCAAGTCGAAAGGAGTGCGACGGGGCTCCTAGACTGAAGCCACGACTCAGCCGAAACCGAAACTTGTCTTGCTCAGCTCATAAACACGAAAAGTATTTCAAGTTTCACGAAAGGACGGGGTTATTGAAACGTAATTAGGTACATTTGTAGACACTTTGTAATTGAAGGCTATGTATAAATCGACGATGACGAGACTTAGAAATCGGCACGACCGAAGACGATACTGGAATGCATGTGAAACAATTGGCTCGCTCACGTTTTGCTCATCGTAAAACCAAACGCTCCAAATGAAGGCATTGTGTCCTCTAGCTGACATAATAATATGATAGCACTACATTTGACATGCTGAGCAATTATTCTGTAGCAGTTATCGCAAACCCCAAGGTGACTTACGACGCTCTGTGGTGCTGCAGTTGCGCTTCAAGATGGCGTCGCTTTCGTCGGGTCTTGATTCCTTGCTTCGACCCTTCGACCACATCGTCAGGATTACAAGAAAGTTAAGTGCCCACAGTGCTTCAAATTCTTCCAAAAATTATTGCTGTTACCATGTTTTGAAGCATATACGATATTCAGGGCAGGAATGCCGTTGTCTTTTAAAACTTCGGAAACCATGCAGAGATATTTTCCGAATGGGACCTCGTAACACATTTACGAGCTTCAGTTCACATCCTGAAGTTCGGTTCGATGGTCCAGTATAGGTTGTATCGGAAACTGTGTTTGCCCCGTCAAAATAGCAATTATGACGCCAGATAACGGCTGTATGATTACGTTTAAGGAACTGCGAAGCCTGCTAAAAAGGAAAGTGTGGATGTTGAACGGGTTTCATCAAATATCTGCGCGGCATTTGAACGGCGAGGACGTCTGAGCCTACGTTGAAGCCATAGGAAGATGTGGAGGTGAGAACACCAGTGCTTGTCAAAATATTTTTCATAACAGACACTCAAACTAATCGTTGTTTTTGTCACCACTGGCCACCTAATTTCCACAGCCTCGTGAGACGACGTTGTGTCACTTCTAGTCTATTGTACTTGTCGTTGTAGACTGTCGTAACATATTGTGTGGTTATAAAGTATATGTTTACAAATAAAATCGCTGCTGAAGAATATTATTGACAACTCATCAACATGCTATGGTTCCCCTTGAACACAAAAATGAGGTTGACAGGGACATCAGCAAACATATAACCCTCCCAGAGGTCGATTTCTGGGGACATTGCCTCCTCACAACGAGGACAAAATTCCTATAGCGTAGAAAACGTTTAGTTGTGCTTCCAGGGGTGGGCTAGATTGAGCCATAGACAAGCAGTTTTGACATACTGAGGCAGCACTAGTCCAGCTGATTTAGAGATGCCGTATGGGCTTTTCTGAAAGGTGTGTGGCGCAGGCAGTCGAGAAGCATGTGCTCTAGATCCTTGACATAACCACAGTGATATCTTGGAGAGTCAACTTGACGCAAACAGTGACGGCACTGTGCTGCAAATTCCACATTGAGTCGTAACTGATGAGTTAATGCAAGGCCTTGGCATGAGGTCTTTCGTGGCACCCAGAAAGCTAGCACTGCATCAACCCATGCAAGCATAGGTGTCGATGGTGCTGGACAAGGTTTGTTGATACGATGAAAATGGAAGGAAATATATCGAAACTAATCAAGAGCGACACGTAAGGAAATACCAACACTGCAAGGTTGGAGGTAACTTGTATGGCAATTTCAGCATCCTCAATCCGACGAGCATAAACACAAAAACAAACTCTTAAGTTATATTGCACTGCCTGCTCTGACAACTAACTGTGGTACCAGTGACAATTGAGGGTGTAGAGCCACAGTTGTATTTTGGTTCTCAAGGTGTTGGTGTATGATAGACAGATGACATACACTGTTTTTGTTGTTTTACCTATCTTCTAAGGTGGATGTTCTTGACGAAGGTCTATATTCTAGGAGAGCTGTACGGATACCAAAACGATGACACCCATCAACCGAGCTTCCACTAAAGAAGAAATATGTACCAGCCACACTGCCATTGACTGTCATTTGCTGCAGGGCTTCCTGCAGCAACCTGAGGTTGCAGATATGACGAAAAATAAAATGTGTTAGGTGCAGGAAGGCAAGCCATACGAAGAATCTGCAAGTAAGTAGCACGAATGCTACGCTTTTCTATGTCATCAACAACTGTTCTTTGAAATCTTTGCAAATTGTACCATGAATAAACTATGTGGTGTTGTGAATCACGATGTAGGTGACATGTATTTATTGATGTTCTAACGATTCCGTCAATGCTTAGCGTGCTCGACTCCTCTTGGAACTGGGCTGGATGGACTGGACAACACTCAGCACTGTTCGCAATACTTTTTGCGCGATGTGATTCTTGTACAAGTTTTTCTCTTATGTGTTCCTTTTTTTCTTTTATTTTTTTTGATGCGTCACTCAAGCAACTTCATTGCAGAGGCGAACGTTTCTATACGCCAAACAGAATATGGTAAGCGACTGGGCGCGTTCCTCTTAAAAAAAGGACCATGGAACAGGCAGTTGGATGAGGAATATGTCATGTATGTCATTTCGTGTATCCTGCGACCTTGATCTGCGCTTTGAATATAAACTGAAACGTGAACACATGCATGGAAGAGGAGTGCTATTATGTTGAACGAGTGGAATGTCTGCCTAGTCTCGAGGCATGTTGGGGGCACACAGGAAGGAAAGGGTTTATATAGACCATCAACATGCACGGCCTCTTTGAGGGCTGAAAGTGCTATGATGTGTGGAGTCGCACTCCTAATTGTTTCAGAAGTCGTAAAATTTAAGAAATATCACAGGGAAACTGTCACGTGATCCCGGTCGGCTCTTGGGTGGCGGAGGGGACCCGGATTATGAACGGTCGACAGTTCATTGATGCCGTTAAGCTGCGAGTAAATGCCCTCCCATGCCGAACTAGATCAGGCAGAGGACTGGAGGGAGAGAAGACTTGTCGGGCGGGATGTCAGTCCCAGGAAACGCTGTCCCACATCCTCCAGACGTGCCACAGGACGCACGGAGCACGGACCCGCCGACATGACAATATCGTCAAGTTCGTCAACAAGAGACTGCTGGAGCTCGGGTGGGAAACCCAAGTTGAACCTGTCATCCGGGCCACGCAGGGCGTCATGAAGCCAGATCTTGTGGCGAAAAAGGGCGACCAAACTTTTGTGCTCGACGCCCAGGTGGTGGGCACCGGGATAGCCCTGGAGTTGGCCCACGGGCACAAAGTTTTAAAATATAATCGACCTGAAGCATGTGACCACGTTCGAGGTGCAGGACAAGACCCCATCATCTCCAGCATCACCCTTTCGTATAGGGGGATTTGAGCCCGTGCAAGCGCTGATGTCCTGCTTGACATGGGCTTGAACCGGAAGGACATCTCCACAATCACCATCATGGCGCTACAGGGCGGGGCTCGATGCTACTATGTATTCGGGCGAATGACCACGGTGGCCCTCCACCGGTGATGTAGGTGTGGGCCCCCGAGGCACGCAGTGTACTTTCCCTATTGTCATTTATTTTTGGGGAGAGTTTTTTCAGGGTATGTCTTCCCTTAATAAAGACAGAATTGGAAAAAAAATAGCTAAATGACACAAAGGACGACGCAGTATCATACCCACCATGCTTTTGTAATGCAATCCATTCTAAAACGAGTGAAACGCGGTAGTAAGAATAATCTGCTTTCCCCTGGTCCCTGGTGGTTGAGGATGGGAGGCGCAGTTGGTGGTCTGCGTCTGTGGTTGAATCCTTACCGTGCTTGAGTGGGATTATTCCATACAGGCACGCTTTGGACAAATACCGGGTGGCTCCCGCCTCGTGCGGATGATTATGGTAGGCCCCTGTAGCGGTAGCCTTGGAAACTAAAGCCGGGGATTTGTCCTCAACTTGGACCGTATGGCTCTGAGAGCTAGGAGTCGTGGCGAGCTCCTGTAACCCAGCTTCTAGGGGGCTGGAGATGTTGGGAGGTTAGCCCTTGCGGAGAGGCCCCCTCTGGCATTACCCACTGGAGATGAGGTGTAGGACAGCCCTTGCAGACTTACTGGCTGTTGCCGGCCCATGACCGGGGTGCTGGGGCCCTCCTGGAGTCTATTTCTTGTGGGGTGTCCCGGCTAGTCAGGGTTGAGTACTACCCCACCATCAAGTGTACGAATCATGGCCGGGGGTGGAAGCTTCGTGGCGGTTAAACCCCGTATGCCGCGGAGTGAGTCCCCGCGCCTACAGGACTAGCTAAATGACACAAAGGACGACCAAGTATCATACCCACGATGTTTTTGTAATACAATCCATTCAAAAACGAGTGAGAGGCGGCAGTAAGAATAATCTGCTTTTAGTAGCTAAATGACACAAAGGACGACCAAGTATCATACCCACCATGCTTTTGTAATACAATCCATTCAAAAACGAGTGATAGGCGGCAGTAAGAATAATCTTCTTTCGGTAGCTAAATGACGCAAAGGACGACCAAGTATCATACCCACCATGCTTTTGTAATACAATCCATTCAAAAACGAGTGAGAGGCGGCAGTAAGAATAATCTGCTTTTAGTAGCTAAATGACACAAAGGACGACCAAGTATCATACCCACCATGCTTTTGTAATACAATCCATTCAAAAACGAGTGATAGGCGCCAGTAAGAATAATCTGCTTTCAGTAGCTAAATGACACAAAGGACGACCAAGTATCATACCCACCATGCTTTTGTAATGCAATCCATTCTAAAACGAGTGAAACGCGGTAGTAAGAATAATCTGCTTTCGGTAGCTAAATGACACAAAGGACGACCAAGTATCATACCCACCATGCTTTTGTAATACAATCCATTCAAAAACGAGTGATAGGCGGCAGTAAGAATAATCTGCTTTCGGTAGCTAAATGACGCAAAGGACGACCAAGTATCATACCCACCATGCTTTTGTAATACAATCCATTCAAAAACGAGTGAGAGGCGGCAGTAAGAATAATCTGCTTTTAGTAGCTAAATGACACAAAGGACGACCAAGTATCATACCCACCATGCTTTTGTAATACAATCCATTCAAAAACGAGTGAGAGGCGGCAGTAAGAATAATCTGCTTTTAGTAGCTAAATAACACAAAGGACGACCAAGTATCATACCCACCATGCTTTTGTAATGCAATCCATTCCAAAACGAGTGAAACGCGGTAGTAAGAATAATCTGCTTTCGGTAGCTAAATGACACAAAGGACGACCAAGTATCATACCCACCATGCTTTTGTAATGCAATCCATTCTAAAACGAGTGAAACGCGGTAGTAAGAATAATCTGCTTTCGGGTAAACGGCGGGAGTAACTATGACTCTCTTTCGGGCTGGGTCCTATGGACCTAGTGCGATCTCCGGCTCGCCGCTGCCAACGGAACGGTCCCCCTTTGACCGGGCGCCGTCGCTCGCGCCTGTAACCCAGCCTAGTTGGGGGTCGGGAGTCCGAACCCGCGGGTCAGTGTGGTCGGAGGTTGTTACTACAAGCCGCTATGATGCGCAATACATAGCCTCTCATGCGGAAGTGGCCAACTCCAACCTTCTCGTGGTGCAGCCTGACAACCCCTCGGGGGAGCTAATGGAGCAATGACCCACCATCTGCTGGAGTGTGGGCTGCCAACCCCTCTCCGGTGAAAATTTGCTGGGCGCGAACAACTCTGAAAACTCAAGACGAAGCGGTCGCCGAGCGGTGGCCGCTCCTAGCATGAACGAGCAAGACGCCCAGTCGTCGCGGCTCGTGGAAGATGGAGTACGGACTCTATTCACTTGTACCTGCGAAAAATCCTTCTCAACACTAAAGGGCCTGAGAGTCCATGCCAGCCTTAAACGGCACGAGCTGCCTGAAGTGCACCAACCCGTACAGGGTACTACTCAGCAACGTGCAACCACGGCTCTACGATCTCAACCTGGTGGCGATCTCACCCAGACTAGAACCAGGGTTACTGGGGACCCCGCCAGCACAGAAATTACCAACTCGGCGAGTGGCGCCTCCAGTCTGACAACACATGAAGATAGGGATGAGGCTTCAACTAGTCGAGAAGCGGGATCGGCTAACCTGCCATTTACGTGTCCAGAGTGCGGGCGATCCTTCTCGAGGAAGAGTGGCCTCGGCCTACACAGGAAAGCTGCTCACCCCATCGAATATAGTCAAGGCATTGTAGTAACTCGTGCGAGGCCACGATGGAGTGATGAGGAAGAGTATCGACTCGCTAGGATGGAGGCCGATATCAGGCGATCCGGCGCAGTGCCAACAAACCTGAATCAGATATTACACGCCAGATTCACACATCGTCCCTTCGAGGCCATGAAATGTCACCGGAAGACCCAAAGTTACAGGGCCCTGGTGGAGAGGCTGATGGCCCATGGAAGTAGTTCCAGCACACAACAAGACCGCCTCGACGGTTTGAACTTGAACGATATACACCTCTCTGAATCGGCCAACTCTTTGGAGGAACCCACGGCCCTGGAAGCCACGGTATCAAATGAACAGCGGCCCCAGGGACCAACTCGAGAAGAGGTGATACGGAAGGAGCTTGGTAGGCTCGGTGACCGCGTTGCGCCTGCTACTTATGAAGGGGCCCGTCTGTCTGATATTGCCAGGCAGGCCGCAGCAGGGCTCGATGTGTCCCGAGCACTCAACGACTACCTACGTGATGCTTTGTGGTGGAGCGACCACCCCAACCCGTGAACTCGACTAGAGGGCCTGCCAGAACACACTTTCGCCCTCTGAGTAAGAGAAAGAGGAAGAGACAGGAATATGCTCGAACACAGCAGCTCTACAGAGAAAAGCGATCTGATCTGGCCCGTTCCGTCCTCGATGGTTACGCTCACGCTGCAGTCGAGGACGAGCGGGCCTTTCTGGACGCATGGGAGGAGATCTTCACACGGCCAGTACCTCCCCCTTTGCCAAGTCGTCCCAGCAGAGCAACGATGATGGATCCAATGTACATGATTACGCCAATTGAAATTAAGGACTGCATGCCGCCAAGAGGGTCAGCGCCGGGACCGGACGGATTCACCCCACGACTGCTACGAGCGGTGCCTATGTCAGTGCTCCGCATGATCCTGAACCTGCTGCTATTGATTGACAGAGTTCCAGTGGTGCTGCGAACGGCTAGAACGATATTTGTGCCCAAAAAGCCCAATGCCAGTGATCTCAAAGACTTCCGGCCCATAACTATTGCCTCCGTGATTATCAGGCTATTTCATCGAATATTGGCGAGGCGCCTGGTACGACACCTGAAAATGGATTACAGGCAGCGAGCATTCACGCCGGTGGACGGGTGCGCTGACAACGTGACCCTGTTGCAGACAGCTTTAGCAGAGGCCAGGAGAACAAGAAGACCACTCTACCTGGCCAGTATAGATCTCACTAAGGCCTTCGACCGAGTGACTTGGGATGCTATACTCGATGCAGCGGAAGGCGCTGGGCTGTCGGCAGGGTTTGTAAGGTACCTGCGCGACCTGTATGACGATGCCCCGACCGTCTTAAGGATCGGGAGGACCACCAGACTGGTAAAGCCAACGGCGGGGGTACGACAGGGGGACCCCCTATCCCCGGTCCTATTCAACTTGGTCATCGATCAACTGCTACAAAAGGTAGATCCCCGAATCGGATTCAAGATAGCGGAGGAAAACATCGACATCATGGCTTTCGCCGATGACATCGTAATGATGGCGTCCACTAAAGAAGGGCTGCAGGAGCGACTACAGTATTGCCACGATTTCTTGCTGAAACGAGGGTTGGCCGTCAACCCGGGTAAATCATTCACCTTGGCCATGGTCCCATCAGGAAGGGATAAGAAGTTAAAAATCGACATGAACACGAGGTTCACAGCGGGAAACGTGTCGATTCCTTCACAAGGCCCGGCGTTTATGTGGAAATACCTTGGGGTATCTTTCCGGGCCAGTGGTCGTGCAGCGCCCGCAACATGCGACATCGATGACATGCTCAACAGGATTTCCAAAGCACCACTCAAACCACAGCAGCGGTTAATCCTGTTGAGGCATTACCTACTTCCAAGACTATACCATCGTCTGGTTCTGGGCGCCTGGACGATGGGCCTACTGCGGAAGGTGGACCTGCGAGTCAGATCCGCTGTACGTGAATGGTTAAGGCTACCTCACGACGTGCCTATGGGCTTTTACTACGCGCCCATCCCCCAGGGGGGACTGGGAATCCCCAATCTCCGAACTAGCATCCCAGTTCTCCAGGTTCGGCGGCTCCAAGGATTACTCACTTCCACCAGCCCCGTGGTCCGTGCGGCTATGGCATCACATTATATGAAGGAAACATTGGCGAAGGCAAGAGGAGCCTCAAGGTATCACGGTCATCTACTATCTACTAAAGCCAGGCTTGAGCAATTCTGGGCGTCCGAACTCCACAAGTCAAACGACGGACGCGCGATGAAAGCGGCAGGCGATGTCCCTCACGCACATGCCTGGCTGAGTGAGGGTACGAGGCTGGTGCCTGGCAGGCAATTCATCGATATGGTGAAGCTAAGAATTAACGCTTTGCCATGCCGAACCAGGTCATCCAGAGGCCAAAGAGAACCAGCAGTTCTGTGCAGAGCGGGATGTAGGGCCAACGAAACCCTCTCGCACACATTGCAGGTCTGCCACCGAACGCATGGCACCCGACGCCGACGTCATGACAGTATAATGGCGTTCATTAATAAAAGGCTACGAGAGCTCGGTTGGCAGACGGCGAGGGAGTGCATCTACAGAGTCGTGGACGGTAGCCTTAAGCCAGACCTTGTGGCGCGACGGGGCGCCGAGACCGTGGTCCTCGATGGACAGATTGTTGGCACTGGCATTACCCCGGACTTAGCAAACGAGCACAAGATACTGAAATACACGAGGGATGACTTGTTGTCTCAGCTAGAGCCAGACTACCCTGCGGAAGTGCCGACGGTGGCCGGGGTGACGATCTCATTCAGAGGAGTATGGGCCACGAAGAGCGCCGAGACACTACAGATGATGGGGATGAAGAAGGATGATGTGAAGATGCTGACCGTAATTGCCATGCAGGGAGGAATACGTTCGTACAAGGTCTTCCACCGCATGACCGCCGTTTTGCACGGGTGAAGAGGGTCGCGCGACTGAGTGTTATTGTTCGATAGCGGGATTATCTCGCTGTAGTTTGTATTTTTTGGGTATATCTTCCCTACAAGATAGAAGAATTAAAAAAAAAATAACCTCTCTCCCTGGGCTGGGGGTTAGTGGCATTCCGCTGTAATCCAGCAACTTGGAGGCCCGGGGAAGGAAGGAAACGACCTTCTCCCTGTAGCTGGAGGTGAGTGGCGTCCCTCTGTTATCCAGTGGCTTGGAGGCTGGAGTAGAGGGATAAGGAAGGGGTCCAAAGTGCCCGTCGCCTTTAACGGGGCCGTGTTGCGGCGGTCTGTAACCCAGCCCATTGGGCGCTGGCGGCACGTCCGGAGGACTCGGGGTGATAGGATCCTCCTTGCTGCAAGCCGTTGCGATGCGCAATACATAGCCTCTCGCACGGAAATGGTCAGCTCCACCTTCTCGTGGTGCTAACTGTTCCCCCAATTGGGAACTGACGGAGCTCTGGCCTACCTCGGGGTGCTGTGGGCTGCCAACCCCAGCGCCCGTCATATTGCTGGCACGACTTTGCAAACAAATGATCCAGTGCAAGACCCCTCAGCCGCTGCTGTTGGGGTCCCAGCTTCCCACGGTTGCCTGCTGCATGCTGCGCATTCTGCTGCTCCTACTGCCCATGCCTTGCCTGAGGATTCTGAAGTCGGTTCTCGCGGCCCTTTTCAGGGCCTGTGTTGCGAGTATTCGGGTTGTACCCGCCGATTTCAAACGAGGAGAAGCCTCGGCCAGCACCGTCGTTGGTGCCCGTTTCGCAACAGCCAGCGAGTGGGTGCTCCTGGAGCCCCTGCTCCTGGCTCGGTCGCCACTTGTGATATGGACCCTTCCCAGCTGTTTAGCACAGTTCCCGAGGGAAGTACGCCTGATCGGACTATGCTTCCAAGAGACAGTGACAGTGTTGTGACAGTGCCCCCAAATGAAGACCCGGGGGAGGAGGAACACGGTGGCGGTGGTGTGGCCGCGGTCGCCTTGACCGCGACAGGTCTCCCCCTGGATGCACCTGCCCCTAGTTCCGGCCACCGTTGCCCAGTGGAGGGCTGCTACAGATCATTCACCACTTCTAATGGACTGGGACAACACATCCGCAGCTCTCACCCTACGAGCTACAACAACAACATCATCACCGACAGGAAGAAGGCCAGGTGGTCTCCTTAGGAGTGTCGTCTGCTCGCCGAGACAGAAGTTCACCTGCTGCGCAATGGGGCCCCCCAGGGCTCCATCAACCAGGCCATACTGGACGTGCTGCGTTCAAGGGGCGTTCCAAGGACTCTGGGAGCCATCAAAGGACGGCGGCGGTTTGCCGCACACAGAGAAATGGTCCACGAGGTGGAGCAACGGTACGCGCGAAACGACGAGGACGCCCGGATTTCGGATACTGCGGGACCTCCTGCAGCTCTGGACCACACGTCATCGGACCCGACCCCCTGGGTGCCGGGCGCCCGAGAGGGGCATGAAGCCCACCCTGACAACCCGTTCCTGGAGAGCCTGTCACGCCTGGGAGACCAACTGCCCGCGGACAGCACTGTCGCCAGTGACCTACGGATCCTTCTGGCCTTCGCCTTGGAGGGAGAACCGTTTTCTGACCTTCTCGACGACCTGCTGCAGCAGCACTTCACCCTAACTGCGCCCAGCTCTGGCAGGAGGAACGATCGTCCGCAACATTCTACACCCCCAGTGAGTCCGAGGCGTGCCCGCCGCAGGGAGTTCGCCAGAATACAGGGATGTACAGAAAGAACAGGAGAGCATGTGCCCACAGAGTCCTGGATGGGACACCGCAGCTGCCTGCCCGTGACGACGTGGCCTTCCTCGGCTACTGGGTGGCAGTGTTTACATCTCCTTCCCCTCCACCGCTGGAGCCCCTCCCCGCGGGGGGTGTCTCGGACTTGCCCGATGTCTGGACTCCCATAGACGCCGAGGAAGTGGCTGCTGCCATGCCGGATGGACGCACGGCTCCAGGCCCCGACCTCTACCCAGTTGCGAAGCTCAAGCGATGTGAACCAGCCCTGTTAGCCGTGATCTTCAACCTCATCATGCTGTCTGGCCGACCACCTGCCTATTTCAAGCGTGCGAGGGTTTCCTTCATTCCCAAGTCCAACAACCCTACCTCACACGGGGACTGCCGCCCCATTGCCGTGGCCCCAGCCATGTTACGCCTCTTCCATCGGGTGTTGGCTCGGAGGCTGGCTTCTGCTGTGGATCTTGACTGCCGACAGCGCGGCTTCATCAGGTCGGACGGCTGCGCGGAGAACCTGGTCCTTCTCCACTCTCTCATCTCGGAATCCCGGAGGAACCAGATGCCCCTCTTCATGGCAACTCTGGACCTGCGCAAGGCGTTTGATACGGTATCCATCTCAGCCATTAGTCAGGCCATGAGAGCCGGCGGGGTCCCCGAGCAGATGCGGGAGTATGTGCTGCACCTGTACGAGGGGGATGTCATCCTCCCTTATGGCCACCTGTCCACCACCGTGGTTCCCACGAGGGGCGTCCGCCAAGGGTACCCCCTATCGCCTTACGTTTTTAACCTGGTGGTGGATGGGTTCCTGCGCTCCTTGCCGGATGCCGTTGGCTTCCAGATGGGGGCCGCGAGGGTTAATGCCCTTGCTTTCGCCGATGACGTTGTGCTCGTCGCGTCGACAGCCCAGGGTCTCCAGCAACTCCTCGACGCAGCTATGGCATACTTTGAGCCCCGGGGTCTGCTGTTCGGGATCCAGAAGTGCCGATCGCTCTCCCTCGTGCCGTCTGGGCGCCAGAAGAAGATTAAGGTTGTGCATTCCCGCTTCCTGTTGGGAGAGGACGTCATCCCGCCCACAGACCTGGACTCCACCTGGAGGTACCTGGGGGCTGACTTCGGTGTTCAGGGACTGCGGCCGCCACCCGACTGTGGCCTCCAACGCACATTGGACCGCATCACCAAGGCCCCGCTGAAGCCACAGCAGCGGCTCTGTATTCTCAAACAGTATTATTTGCCTCGACTTCTCCATGCTCTAACGTTCGGGCGCCTCTCCCTGGGGCTCCTGCGGGACCTGGACAACAGAGTGAGAGCCGCCCTCAGGAAGTGGCTCCGGCTCCCCCATGACACGCCGAAAGCCGTCTACTACGCACCTGTCCCTGCCGGCGGTCTCGGGGTACCGGCCCTCCATCTCATGATTCCTCGCCTCAAGACCCTCCGCCTGGAGCGCATGGCGGAGTCACCTGTGCCCGCCTTCAGTGAGGCCGTCAGAACACCTGCCATGTGTGCTGAACTAGCAACAGCGCGGAAAGCCCTGATGCACGGTGGGACGGCCCTGCTTTCCACCACAGCTGCTCAACGCTACTGGTCCTCCCAACTCTACGGCACCTGCGATGGAGCGGCGCTACGGGAGGCCCAAAAGGTCCCCGCGGCGCACGCCTGGATCAGCGACGGGTACAGACTGATGAGAAGCTCGTCCTTCGTAGACGCAGTACGCGTCTGGATTAACGCGCTGCCCACAAGATCGCGGACCGCGAGAGGTCGCACAAGGGATCGCAGCTGCAGGGCCGGATGTTTGATGCCAGGCACAAGGACCCCCACCACCGAGTCCTCGGCCCACGTCCTACAGCTCTGTCCTCGCACTCATGGCATGCGTGTTCGACGTCATGACAACGTTCTCGCGTACCTGTGTGGACGTCTTCGTCAGTGCGGATGGGAGGTGACTCGGGAACCGCACATTGCGACCTCCAGGGGCACCAGGAAGCCGGACATAACGGCCTTTCGGGGTGACGACTCTGCCGTCATCGACGTCCAGGTAGTGGGCGGCTCCCGGGACCTGACCTCGGCACACAGAGACAAGGATGATTACTACACTTCGCCGGAGGTCCTCACGTTTGCCCAAGGTTCCCGGCCCCGCCCACCGGAGGTGTCATCGGCTACCATCAACTTCAGGGGTATCTGGGCTAGACAATCAGCCTCGGATCTCCTCCGCATGGGCCTCAAGTCAATGGACCTAAAGATCATCGCGGTCCGGGTTCTAGAAGGCTCCACGCGAACCTGGATGACTTTCCACCGGAGCACCGCACGCGCACCTCCAGCCGCCCCTCTGGGGTCTTAGACTGGCGGCTATATGTATCCGCAGGTTGTCCCAAAGGCCGCCCCTAGGGGTCTTAGGCCGGAGGGCTAGTTGTATTTGCAGGTTATTTCTATTATTTTATTTTTCGGGTGCTCCCACCCCTAGTGGCATAAGAATAAAGAGATTAATAGCTAAATGACACAAAGGACGACCAAGTATCATACCCACCATGCTTTTGTAATGCAATCCATTCTAAAACGAGTGAAACGCGGTAGAAAGAATAATCTGCTTTTAATTGGGGGACCAATCCTGACCGGTACCTCCACGCGGTGTCCCCCGGGCCCTACTTTGTAGGTGGCTAAAGCCGGTTCAGGTATAGGTGGTGAAGGAAGATTGGTGCTTGCTGGTGTTTCAGGCACATTCTGTTGGCGCGTATTCTTCTTGAGTGTTTGCTCTCCCTGCCGCCGCTGCGGTTGAGGGTCCAACAGCTAGTTGGGGCCCAGTGCTACCAGTGCTAATATGACTCTTTGCGAGGTCTGCGGGCGTGCCTTTCGTACAGACCGCGGCCTGCGACAGCATATCCGCTTATCACATGCAAGGCAGAACGAGGAGCGCAATGACGGGCGCGACGTGGATCAAGACATGCACTCCCCCGCGGCTGAGGATCTTGCAGGGGGATCCCTGCCTCCACGGAACCAAGTATCCTGCTCCATTTGTGGACAAATGTTTACTGCCATTCAAGGCCTTCGAGTGCACCATCATTGGCGCCATCCTGGAACAGATTTGGCTCTGCCCGCGTCTGCTCCCCTGAGGCAAGCCACGGTGCAACCGAGTGATGGACAGTTTATATGCCCTATTGAGGGATGTATGAGAGTATTTACTACTGCTAACGGAAGAGGTCAGCATTTACGAAGAACCCATCCAGCGGAAGCTGACGACCGGGTGGTGACTAACCGCTCAAGACCGCGGTGGTCAGAGGAAGAAAGACAAATCTTGGCCTTTAGAGAAGCGGAACTGACTCAGGCTGGTGTACGGTTCTTGAACATGGCACTTCAAGATACTTTTCCGGAACGATCCATCGAAGCGATAAAGGGTGTTCGACGAACAACGGACCATCGAGAACGGGTCGCTGCAGCTACATTGACTCTCCAAAGAGTGGTAGCTTCGCCTTCTGGAGTGTTGCAACAGTCGGCGCCTCTTGGTGCACGACATCGATTACCATCTGCTGTGGTGACTTCGCCTGAGGCTGACATCAACCGGGATCGTGTACAGAATATCTCGGCTTGCCAGAGTCCCGAACTCTCTGATCCTTTGGCTTCCACGTCTGCTGAAGCTTTGCAAGCAAACATGACGTCCGGTACTATCGATAGTCCTTCTGCTCAGTCTGAGCCTGATGGAGAGGGCTTCTTGGACACTGCCCCTGAGATGCCTCGTCAACTGATGAATAATGATCTTATGTATGAGGCCCTCACGGAGTTAATGGGACGTCTTCAAGTCACCCCTACAACAGCAGCCCTACAGCGCATTGTGGATATTGCCGTGGCCGGACGGGGTTTTCTTCCTCAACTGGCATCCTTTCTTCGACAATTGTTCCCAACGAAGATTATTCCTAGTGGCAGATTCAAGCAAAGAGATGTCCCGTCGGCACCTAGCTGCCGTAAGAGGCGACGTCAGGAATACGCACGTATTCAAGATCTCTTCAGGAGAAATCGTCGTAGGTGTGCTCAGCTAGTGCTCGATGGCTCCCCGGCAGAATATGGTGGGGATCCCGGCTCCTTCATTGATTTCTGGGTAGAGGTTATGGCGGCACAACGTCCCTCTTTTGAGGAACCCGTGGAAATTCTGCCGCTGTCTCCCTTACAAGGTCTCCTGGATCCTATTACCGTCGAGGAGACGAAGCTTGCCATGCCAACAGCTTCTTCGGCTGCCGGGCCCGATGGTATCTCCCAGGAAGACCTCAGGGCCACCGATGGACGGATCTTGACCATCGTATTTAATCTATTCCTGCTGGTGGGAGACGTCCCCAAATTTCTCAAGGAGGCCCGCACGGTGTTTTTGCCGAAGACCATGGAGCCTACAGGTCCTGACCAGTACCGGCCAATTGCTATATCCTCTATCTTGTTGCGCACATATCATCGTGTCCTCGCAGCCCGTATCACGAGAGCTTGCCTCTTCCATCCTCACCAGAGAGCGTTTATCCAAGCGGATGGATGTACAGAGAATGTATTTACACTAAAGGCGATCCTGGTGGAAGCACGACGACGTTGTCGGCCTGTGTACGCTGCGGCCTTGGATTTACGGAAGGCGTTTGATTCCGTGTCTTTCGGGGCAGTGCTTGGAGCTACCAGAAGAGCGGGAGTGCCGGATAGGCTCACTGCGTATCTCGAAAGGCTATACGAACACTCCACAACCACGTTGGCCATGGGAGGATGTAGAAAAACAGTTACTCCTTCAAGAGGGGTTCGCCAGGGTGACCCTCTTACCCTCCCTTATTTAACTTTGTACTTGATGGCCTGCTCAACGCGCTGCCCGGATACCTTGGGGCTCAACTGGGCAATGTGACTGTGAACTGTATGGCCTTTGCGGACGACCTTCTGTTATTTGCGTCGTCCAAGACTGGTCTCCAACAGCTACTCAACACAGCAGACGACTACCTCCGGCCGCGAGGCCTGAAATTTAACATCGCTAAATGTCGCACCTTGTCGCTGGTACCCTCTGGCAGGGATAAGAAGGTGGTGGTAAAACCCACACTTTTCACTGTTCAAGGGGAGCCAATACCATCATCACACACTGTGACTCTATGGAAGTATTTGGGCGTCACCTTTGACACCACGGGTCCCAAACCTCCGCCTCCTCAAGACCAGCTGCGAAGCATGCTTGCAAGATTGACCAAGGCTGCCCTAAAACCTCAACAAAGGATGGCAATTCTTCGTACTGTGGTCATTCCAAGACTTCACCATTACTTGATCCTGGGCGGTTGTTCCATGGGGCTCTTACAGGAATTGGACATATTGATCCGAGCTTCGGTGAGAAGATGGCTGCGGCTCCCGCAAGACGTTCCTGTGCCATACTACCATGCTGCCCCGTCTGATGGAGGCTTGGGGGTTCCAGCACTCGTTACCCAGATTCCCCGCTTACGCCTGGCGAGGTTAGAAAATTTGGGCTGCTCGGATTGGCTGGTAGCGGTGGAAGCGAGTCGAACGCCTACTCTGCGTTCCGACATATGCTGGGCCCGTCGGGCGGTGACATGGGGATCCTGGTCTCTTACAACATCACTCTTGGTGCGAAAATTTTGGGCTGCAAGGCTGCATGAGGCCTTCGACGGAAGAAGCCTTCGCGAGGCGGCAGTTGTCCCTAGTGTCCACTCTTGGGTGGTGGATGGAAGAAAGCTGCTTACAGGTCGGGATTTTATCGACCTCGTGAAATTAAGAATCAATGCCATCCCCACGAGGTCTAGGGCAGCAAGAGGCCGCCCCAATGAGGATCGTGGCTGCCGCCATGGGTGTTCAGCGACGGAGACTCTTGCGCACACAGTCCAACACTGTCCGGTCACCAACGCAGCCCGTCACCGTCGGCACGACGGTGTCTCCATATACATCTTAAAATGTCTTCGGTCTAAGGGATGGTTTGTGCAAAGGGAACGCCACATCTACACGTCGCATGGCCTCCGAAAACCGGATATCGTCGCATACAAGGACAACAGAGTTGCCGTGGTCGACACTCAGATAGTTGGGTGTAGCCGCCCCCTGGATGCGGCGCACTCGGATAAGGCGGCCATCTACCGAACCCCTGAGATGGTCGCCATTCTCACCAGCAATATGGAACCAGGTGCTTCCGTGACCTTCACATCGGCCACGATCAGTCTGCGGGGACTCTGGTCGGCTGCGTCAGCGCAATCCCTTACTCGGTTGGGGTTCACCAAGGGACACCTGAAGGTAGCGGCCGTCAGAGCAATGCAGGGCACGGTCCGTGCATGGAGAACTTTTAAAAGTGTTACGGTGAGGTCAGCAGCGAACTTGTGTCCTGCGTGAGTGAGTGGATTGGTGTGCAGGGTGTGGTGTGCGTCGGTTGGTGAGGGATGTATCGGCGGGTGAGGTGTGTGTGTCGCGGGTGAGATGTGCTCCATTGCATCATGCATAAGAACTTTGTTGATACACTGCAGGACAATATATGTCACGAGTATTGTGTCGTGGTGGGGGGTGCATGTCGGCCTATATTTGATTGCATGTATTCCTACGTGTATTTATTTTCACGTTGCGGTATTTTGCCGTTTTTTGTTCAAATGTATGTTGTGTTTCCAATTCTGTTCCTCTGCTTTAGGCATTATGAGTGATATTGTGAGTTTTGATTGTGTGTAGCATTGTTATTGTATAGCCTGGGCCCAGGGTTAGGATGCTGTCGCCTGCTTTAGTGGCGGAATGTGTTTTTGGAACAATAAAGCATTTCAATAGCTAAATGACACAAAGGACGACCAAGTATCATACCCACCATGCTTTTGTAATGCAATCCATTCTAAAACGAGTGAAACGCGGTAGTAAGAATAATCTGCTTTCCACGGGGCCTTGACCACGGGGCCTTGGGGGGCCAAATCCAACCTGCGACCTCCACGTGGTGCCCCCTGGACCTTGGCGAAGCGCGCGTTGCGAGCAGTGTCAAGAGACTAACGCAGGCTCTGGTGCTAGGAGGAGAGAGAAGTTGTTGACGCCACCGTGCAGTGTGCGTGATTATACTGTTGGCACGTTTTCTACATTAACTTATTAATCCCGCTGCCGCGGCAAGCGGGTGCCCAACAGTTTTGGGGCCCCTTGAGGAATGCAGCCTGAATTGGACCACATTTGTCCCACCTGTGCCCGGTCTTTTCGAACTGGTCGAGGGCTGGCACAACACCAGCGATTGTCTCATCGAGATGCTCCGGTGGCGGTCCCTGTTGGAGCTTTATGGGAGTGTCCCTTGTGTGGGCGTCAGTTCACTACAAGACATGGCTTATCAACTCATCAACGCTGGACACATCCGACTGCATCGCCTCCCGAGGCTCGTAGGAATAATGATGAGCGACCACAGCAGCCGCAACAATTGCAAGAAGATGCATTTCATTGTCCGATGCCCGACTGCTTAAGGGCCTTTCGAACTCGGATCGGGTTAGGTCAGCATTTACGGAGGGCTCACCCGACTGATGCTGACGACAATATCAATGTGGACCGTCAACGGCCGAGATGGTCGGAAGAGGAGAAAGAACGACTTGCCCACAGAGAGGCGGCTTTGATACATGATGGAGTTCGGTTTATTAACCAAGCACTCATGGGGTTTTTCCCTGAAAGATCGCTCGAGGCCATCAAGGGTCGCCGAAGGTTTGATGACCACAAGATCAGGGTGGCAGCTGCATTAAACGCCCTGGCAGCCCAAATGGGATCCCCATCAGCAACATCAACGTCTTCTGAGGATATGACAAATTCAACGGGCAGTGTATTGAATGCGGAGCCTAATTCTCAGGATGTGGATATAACAGATCCTACAAATATGGACGATTCGACAGACCCAGCTGCTACGTCAGTGAGTACTCCAGGTGGCGCTCTATCGGCTACGGAGGATACCTGCATGCACAATGAGTCATCTGGCCTTTCTCAACTATCTACGGAAACTTCGGAATTAGCGGCAATGTTGGATGAAATTGCCCCATTGCACGAAATCCGATATAGGCAGAATATTATCGATTGTGTTAGACGACAGGTTCCAAGACTAGGTCGTGGCCCCCACAGCATTACATTAGGTGGCATTGCCTTGGATGCCTGTGCGGGGAGAGGGGTTTTGCCCCGTCTCGCAGCCTTGTTGCGTCAACTGTGTCCCGGCTCTAGACCTAGACAACAAACTACAAAGAGAACAGCAACGTCTCAAGTTATGAGCAGAAGAAGGAAACGTCGGGCGGATTATGCCAAGATGCAGGATTTATATCGACGTTCTTGGGGTCAGTGTGGAAGACACATTTTAGATGGTGCCTCTCCCTCTGAAGTAGGAGACCCAGTTGTATTCTTGGACTATTGGGAAACAATAATGTCATCGACTCCTAGTGATCTAACTGAGCCAGAAGGATCACATTTGCCCCAGTCGTCGACAGCAACAGAGCCTCACTGGAATTTACTCCATCCGGTAGTGGAAGATGAAATAAAAGCGTCGTTGCCAAGATCCCACTCAGCTCCTGGCCCAGACGGAGTCACGTTGCAAGATCTAAAGAAAGTCCCCATGAAAGTATTGTGTGTCATCTTCAATATATTTCTGTTGCTCATGGATCTTCCGGACTATCTCAAAGAATCAAGGGTCACTTTCATCGCTAAAAAGATGGATCCCACATCGCCTGATGAATTTAGGCCGATTGCTGTACCTTCTTTCTTTGTACGGGTGTTTCACCGTCTCCTGGCAAAAAGACTCAGCACGACATTATGTTTCGACGAAAGGCAAAGAGGGTTTCGGCAGGTAGATGGGTGTTCTGAAAACATCGGCATACTATCAGCAATGATTGAAGAAAGCAAGCGCAAGAGTCAGCCGCTTCATCTTGCCATATTAGACCTGCGAAAAGCATTTGATTCGGTCACATTTGGTGCAGTGCTGGCTGCAGGTTGGCGTTTGGGCCTTCCAGCCCCCTTGGTAGCATATCTGGAACGACTTTACACAGGCTCAAAGGTGACGGTCTCAGCGGGCGGATTTAAGAGGACACTTACTATTTCTCAGGGGGTCAGACAAGGAGATCCCTTGAGCCCTCTATTGTTTAATTGTGTGATGGATGGACTTCTGAGAGCATTGCCTCCACATATTGGGTATAGACTTGGAGACGCAACGGTCAACGCTATATCATTTGCGGATGACTTAGTGCTAGCAGCTTCCACACCTGCCGGCTTACAAGAACTGCTTGATAGAGCCGAGGTGCATTTGAAACCCTCGGGACTGCTGTTCAACCCAGCGAAATGTGTGACGTTGTCAATTGCAGCGTCGGGACGTGAGAAGAAAACTAAGGTGGTCCCTTTGGATTTCACTATCAACAATATCAAGATCACAAGTCTCTCGTCGACAGATATATGGAAATATCTGGGTATTCCCTTCACGCCAGAAGGGAGAGGTCGTCCCCTGGTCTTAAAAGAGCTCCGGGAAAATGTAGAGAAGCTGTCCAAGGCTCCGCTAAAACCGCAACAACGGTTGGTTCTATTGAAATCTGTGGTGTTGGCCCGAGTACAATATCGCTCGGTACTGGGCAAGGTTACATTGCGGCTCATAAAGGATGCAGACGCCATTATCCGAGGAGCCCTGCGTCGCTGGCTTCGTCTCCCTCTAGATTGTCCAGTGGCCTTTTATTACGCTTCTAACCGCGATGGGGGTTTAGGGATACCCTCACTTCGCACTACCATACCAAGGCTCCGACACCATCGTTTTGCTAGGATGATGCATTCCTCATCCACTGCTTGTGTGGCTGCAGCACAGACCCCGCATCACCGTGCCGAAATAGTCTGGGCACGGGACGCAGCGACTGTAGAGGGGACTTTGATGTTGACTACTCAAGATTGTTGGGCCTATTGGGCAAGAAGGCTATATGCCACGCTTGATGGTGCGGGACTGCAGGAAAGCGGGGGCGCTCCATGGGCCCATTCCTGGGTCGCCAATGGAACAGGACTTTTTACTGGTAGAGACTTCGTGGACGCTCTGAAGGTGAGGATCAATGCATTGCCCACCGGTTCAAGAAGAGCAAGAGGCCGACCATTGGCACCAAAAACTTGCTCTGTTGGCTGTCATGCGGTAGAGACATTGACCCACATTGTCCAGCATTGCGGAGCCACCAGTGGCATAAGGACTCGCCGTCATGACAGGGTGGCCGTATTTATTGCGTCACGATTGAGACAACGAGGCTGGTTTGTCCAGCGGGAAAAGATTTTGAGGACCTCAACAGGTTTAGCCAAGCCTGATATTGTGGCAATGAGCGATGAGGCCATTGTGGTGGTAGATGTCCAAATTGTAGGATGTGGCCGGCCGTTAGATGGCGAACATCGACGAAAGTCGAATAAATACAATGTGCCGGAAATCTGCGAGATTCTACGGGCCGGTACATCGAGGGTGGTGGCCTTCACCTCTGCCACCATCAGTTACCGTGGCATATGGTCTAAGGACTCTGCGAAAGACCTTATCCACCTGGGTCTAACGAAAGGGGGTACTACTATAGCTGCAGTAAAGGCACTCCAAGGTACACTGGCAGCGTGGCGCTGGTCCCGACGGGCCACTTGGCATGTGGAAGTTTGAATTGTCTCGGGACCCCCTCCTGCGTCTGGATTCCGTCCTGCGTCTGGATGCTATCCTGCGTCTGGATTCCGTCTCCTGCGTCTGGATTCCGTCTGCTCCGGGGATTCATCATCCAGCGTCAATAAAAGAAGAAATAGAAGATGGATCAAGTAACCCTTCACGATGAAGCTCCAGGAGAAGACGTGCACGAGACTAATCCTAGCGAGTGTGTAAGTGTAAGTAAGTGTATGAGTAGCTGACAATGTACAAATTAGCTAAAAGTGTATGAGTAGCCCTTCGTGTTCCTGTGGTCTTACAGCTAAAAATGTATGAGCAGCTATGCATGTAACTGGCCGAGCTGTAGTTAGGGCCCCAAATTTTTCGCGGCTCCTGCGTGAGTGGAGCAATTTTGTTTATTTGATGACCAATAAACGATTCCACTAGCTAAATGACACAAAGGACGACCAAATATCATACCCACCATGCTTTTGTAATGCAATCCATTCTAAAACGAGTGAAACGCGGTAGTAAGAATAATCTGGTTTCGGTAGCTAAATGACACAAAGGACGACCCAGTATCATACCCACCATGCTTTTGTAATGCAATCCATTCTAAAACGAGTGAAACGCGGTAGTAAGAATAATCTGCTTTCCCCTGGTCCCTGGTGGTTGAGGATGGGAGGCGCAGTTCGTGGTCTGCGTCTATGGTTGAATCCTTACCGTGCTTGAGTTGGATTATACCATACAGGCACGCTTTGGACAAGTACCGGGTGGCTCCCGCCTGGTGCGGATGATTATGGTAGGCCCCTGTAGCGGTAGCCTTGGAAACTAAAGCCGGGGAAATGTCCTCAACTAGGACCGTATGGCTCTGAGAGCTAGGAGTCGTGGCGAGCTCCTGTAACCCAGCTTCTAGGGGGCTGGAGATGTTGGGGGGTTAGCCCTTGCGCAGAGGCCCCCTCTGGCATTACCTACTGGAGATGAGGTGTAGGACAGCCCTTGCAGACTTACTGGCTGTTGCCGGCCCATGACCGGGGTGCTGGGGCCCTCCTGGAGTCTATTTCTTGTGGGGTGTCCCGGCTAGTCAGGGTTGAGTACTACCCCACCATCAAGTGTACGAATCATGGCCGGGGGTGGAAGCTTCGTGGCGGTTAAACCCCGTATGCCGCGGAGTGAGTCCCCGCGCCTACAGGACTAGCTAAATGACACAAAGGACGACCAAGTATCATACCCACGATGTTTTTGTAATACAATCCATTCAAAAACGAGTGAGAGGCGGCAGTAAGAATAATCTGCTTTTAGTAGCTAAATGACACAAAGGACGACCAAGTGTCATACCCACCATGCTTTTGTAATACAATCCATTCAAAAACGAGTGATAGGCGGCAGTAAGAATAATCTGCTTTCGGTAGCTAAATGACGCAAAGGACGACCAAGTATCATACCCACCATGCTTTTGTAATACAATCCATTCAAAAACGAGTGAGAGGCGGCAGTAAGAATAATCTGCTTTTAGTAGCTAAATGACACAAAGGACGACCAAGTATCATACCCACCATGCTTTTGTAATACAATCCATTCAAAAACGAGTGATAGGCGCCAGTAAGAATAATCTGCTTTCAGTAGCTAAATGACACAAAGGACGACCAAGTATCATACCCACCATGCTTTTGTAATGCAATCCATTCTAAAACGAGTGAAACGCGGTAGTAAGAATAATCTGCTTTCGGTAGCTAAATGACACAAAGGACGACCAAGTATCATACCCACCATGCTTTTGTAATGCAATCCATTCTAAAACGAGTGAAACGCGGTAGTAAGAATAATCTGCTTTCGGTAGCTAAATGACACAAAGGACGACCAAGTATCATACCCACCATGCTTTTGTAATGTAATCCATTCTAAAACGAGTGAAACGCGGTAGTAAGAATAATCTGCTTTGGGTAAACGGCGGGAGTAACTATGACTCTCTTTCCGTAACCTCTCACCGAGGGCTGGGGGCGAGTGGCTTCCCCCTGTTATCCAGCAACATGGAGGCCCGGCAGAGGGAGGCGACGACCTCTGCCTCATAGCCGGGGATGAGTGGCTTCACCCTGTCATCCAGCGACAAGGAGGCTGGTGTGGAGGAATAAGGAAGGGCCCTGAGGTGCCTGTCGGCCTTAGCGGGATCGTGTTGCGGCGATCTGTTACCTAGTGAATTGGGCGCTGCCGGCTCGTGCTGACGGTTGCGGTTATACGATCTCCTTGCTGCAAGCCGTGTGATGCGCAATACATAGCCTCTCACACGGAAATGGTCAACTCCACCTTCTCGTGGTGCTACCTGTTACCCCTGGTACCGCCTCGGCGGGGCAGGGAACTGACCTAGCTCTGGCCTACCCCCCCCCGTCATGCTGGGGCTGCCAACCCCTTCGTGACAAACTTGCTAGGCACGACACAAGCTAACTTATCAAGAGGAAGTGGACGCCCAGAGGTATCCGCTCCTAGCTCGAACCTGGATGCCCCGAAGATGGGGATCCAGGCCTTGCCCAGCTGCACACCTGCCTGACTTGCAATCGTCGCTTTACTACGGCAAAGGGCTTGAAGATACATGCCGCCCTCAAGAAACATCCACTACCTGACCCAAGCGCCATACTTCCGGCTGCAATCGCTGAGACTATGACACCTACGACAAGGAGCCCGGGCCCTCCGGATACTGATCACCAAGCTTCCAGTTCCCAAGAAGAGCGGGCTGAGTCTTGGAGATGCCCGATATGTGGCGTGGCATTTTCGTCAAAGACTGGATTGGGCTTACATAAGAAGTCGCGTCACCCGGAAGATTACCAGAGAGGAATTGACGTCAATAGAATCAAACCACGTTGGACGTCAGAAGACGAGCTTCTACTTGCCCAGGCAGAGGTGCGTCTCCTTCGACTTGAAAGACCGCCACGTTTTATCAACCAGGCGTTGCACGAGATCTTCCCTGAGCGCACCTTGGAGGCGCTGAAATGTCATCGCAAGCAAGCCTCCTATAGAAACCTCGTCCATTCCCTACTCATCACCTCACCAGTTCCAGTGCATCAACGGGGGGATCTTCCACCTTCGTCGACTCCAAGTCCGCCTCCTGATCCGCGGCCACAGGAACGTCCGGGCCCTACCAGGAACCAAGTGATCATATCCGAGCTCCAGAAGATTGTTACCAGGGCCCCCCCGGAAGGGTTCCAGGCATCGAGACTCTATGATATAGCCCGTATGGCCATAAATGAAGTGGACGTCTCCTCTACTTTGAATGATTACGTGAGGGACGTTTTCGTCCTCCCGGATCCTGATACAAGACCTCCTGCTCCGAGACCTCAGGAGACCAGACCGAAGAGCAGACGTCGACAGAAGAGGATTGCATACGCAAGAACCCAAGACCTGTATCGCCGTTGTCAACCGAAATGTGCCCGCTCGATCCTCGATGGTTACGCCCGGCTGCAGTCGAGGACGAGCGGGCCTTCTTGGACAAATGGGAAGAAACCTTTACTTCCGTAGAAGACTTGCCGATTCTTCAGGCTGTGGAAACTTCAGTAACGGTTAATCCGTTTTACATCATCACAGCACAAGATATACGGAAGAATATGCCCTCCCTCCAGTCGTCTCCCGGTCCAGACAATTTCTCATCACGACAGTTAAGATCCGTTCCAGTGACAGTTTTACGTTTAATCTTCAATCTTATTATTCTGATTGGCAAGCCTCTCACTAGCCTCCGCAACGCACGAACAATCTTCATTCCGAAGAAGCAGCTGGCGAAAGAACCTTCAGACTTCAGACCAATAACAATCTCATCAATTCTACTACGATTATTCCATCGTATCCTGGCGAAGCGGTTATCTTCCTTCTTGGATCTTAATCACAGACAACGAGCTTTTCTTCCTCTGGACGGCTGTGCGGACAACGTGCTCCTTCTACGGACTGCTCTGGCCGAGGCACGTCAAAAACGAAGGTCTCTATTCTTGGCCGTACTGGACCTAACTAAAGCATTCGACAGAGTATCGAGGCAGGCGATCCTCCAGGGAGCTCGAGAAGGGGGTATTGATCCTGGTTTTGTGAATTACTTGGATGACCTCCTGAGAGACTGCCCCACCCTACTCTGCGTCCAGGGCAGCAAGCGCCTTGTCCAACCCACCACCGGAGTACGTCAGGGGGACCCGCTGTCCCCCATTTTGTTTAACCTGGTCTTGAATAGAATGCTGCAGGAAACGGAACCCGGAATCGGCTTTCCCATCGGTGACTCTGCCCTGGACATCATGGCCTTCGCCGATGATTTGGTGGTGGCGGCTTCATCTCCAGCTGGTTTACAGCATCGCCTTGACAGAGTTGCTACTTTTTTGAGAGACCGCGGCCTTAAGATCAACACTGCGAAAACCTTTACAGTCTCTTTAGTCGCCTCCGGGCGCGACAAAAAGATGAAAGTGGACGACAGCAAGTCATTCAAGATCTTTGGAAGACCGATTCAACCTGCTGGACCTCAGTTCATATGGAAATATCTCGGAGTGCAGTTCGACCCCCAAGACCGTGCCCTACCTCAGTTCACCGATTTATCAGATGGTCTCAAAAGAATCCAGAAAGCACCGCTTAAACCCCAGCAGAGAATGGTCATTCTACGTTTTTATCTTATACCACGAGTTCAACACCGCCTCGTGCTTGGCCGTTGGAATCTGCGTCTAGTGGAACGACTGGACCTAGAAATTAGAAACTCAGTGCGTAAATGGCTCTTCCTGCCCCACGATACACCCCTTGGCTTCTTCTATACTCCTGTTAAACTTGGAGGCCTCGGGGTGCCATCTCTGCGCATTGGAGTGCCAGTTCACCAGCGGGCAAGGTTCCTCCGACTTGCAGACTCTTCTCACCCCACAGTCAGGGAGGCGGTGAAGACTCCCTCCATCCAGGACCTATTAAGACGGGCAAGAGACGCCTCTACCCTGCAGGGACACTTCATCAGGACGCCCCACGCCATCCAAAAGTACTGGGCCTCACTTTTATACGCCAGCAACGACGGCAAGGCCCTTAAGGAGGCATCATCTGTACCGTTCGCCCACACGTGGGTGGGTGAAGGAACTCGCCTCATGCAGGGACGACAGTTCGTGGACGCAATCAAGATCAGAATTAATGCGTTGCCCTGCAGAGTGCGGTCCGGCAGAGGACGCTCCACTGAAAGGACCTGTAGAGGAGGCTGCCGCTCTCAAGAGACTCTCGCCCACGTAGTGCAAGTTTGTCACCGGACACACGGACCAAGAGTACGAAGACACGACAACTTGGTACGCTACGTTGATAGACGCCTACGGGACCTAGGATGGGAGACTCAAGTGGAACCGATCATCGACGTTCGGGATGGTGTTCTCAAGCCCGACATAGTCGCGAAGCGGGGTGACGAGACTGTCATTCTCGATGCCCAAGTAGTGGGCACGGGGATCGGTCTCGATCTCGCGCACGCTCATAAAGAACTTAAATATAACCGAGATGATGTTATACAAGCAGTACAAGGCAACGACGTGGGCACGGCCACGTAGTACCCACCATGCTTTTGTAATGCATTCCATTCTAAAACGAGTGAAACGCGGTAGTAAGAATAATCTGCTTTCGGTAGCTAAATGACACAAAGGACGACCAAGTATCATACCCACCATGCTTTTGTAATGCAATCCATTCTAAAACGAGTGAAACGCGGTAGTAAGAATAATCTGCTTTCGGTAGCTAAATGACACAAAGGACGACCAAGTATCATACCCACCATGCTTTTGTAATGCAATCCATTCTAAAACGAGTGAAACGCGGTAGTAAGAATAATCTGCTTTCGGTAGCTAAATGACACAAAGGACGACCAAGTATCATACCCACCATGCTTTTGGGTTGGGACCCGGGTTCGGCCCGGTCCTGGGGCGGGTGTGGCCTTGCCTTTGCCTGGAGGCTAGGCAGTCCTTTTTCGCCGGGTGTATGTTGCGGTCACCTGTAACCCAGTAAATTGGGGGCGGGGCTGTCTGGTCTCTGGGGTCAGCTTGGCTGCCCTGTTGCTACAAGCTGAGTGGATGCGCAACACATAGCCTCTCCCTCGGAAGTGGTCAACTCCACCTTCTCGTGGTGCAACCTGATAACCCTTGGTCTTCGCAGACCGGGGGGACGAACGGAGCTCTGACCCACCACCCCGCTCCTCTGGGGTTGCCGCCCCCAGCGGAGCTAAAATGCTGCCAGGTACAGATACTCAAAGAATACAAAGAGGAAGCCGGCGCCGTGCGGCGTTGGCTCCTGGTGCGAACCTGCAGCCCTCCAATTCTCCAGTGACCGACCAAGATCAAGCTCCTGCCTCTACCTTCGTCTGCACCTGCGGGAAAGCCTTTACCTCAACGAAGGGCCTCAAAATCCATGCTTCCCTGAAGAAGCACGCCCTGCCAGATCTTCAGGCATCCAGTTATCCTACTACCACATCAAGTCCAGTTCCTGATCTACCTGCACCTAGTTCGTTCTCGGCGGCCATCTTCACTCCGATGCCGGTTCCAGTGGGGTCAGGCTGTGCTACCACCGTCTCTGCCGGTTCAGGTGCCTCTACTTCTGGAAGCTCATCTCAGCCATACACAGTTCGGACCTGTTCCGGACCTTCTTCGTCGACGGCTTCTGCTGCGAGTGGCCATCGCTGTGTTCATTGCGAGGCAGTCTTTACCACCAAGAACGGGCTGGGTCTCCATTGCAAGTCCCGCCACCCTGTGGAGTATCATGCCAACATAGATACCCGACGAGTCCGCCCACGATGGTCGGACGAGGAAGATCTCCTACTTGCACGAGCCGAAGCCGGGTTAAGAAGAGGATCGATGGAACCTTACTCGCTGAATGCTGAGCTGCACGCACTCTTTCCGGGGCGTTCACTCGACGCCATCAAGTCTCATCGACGGGGTGCAGCCTACAAGGAGCGAGTCCAGAATCTGCTAGCGTCACCCGCCGCTCCAGCCGCCATCGAGGATGGCAATCAGGATGGTTTGGGGCCTCCCTCTCCTGAGAGAGACGCACGGGCGCAACAGCTTAGGCGCCAGGCCATTCTACGGGAAGTTGAAAAGCTAGCAAGTCGGACGCCCCCCACGACCTTGCAGGCGGACCGGTTGTACGACATCACTAAGCAGGCCCTTCGGGGCGCTGATATCACCCAACATCTGAACAATTACATCCGGGATGTGTTTGTTTCTTCTACGCCTCCGGCTACGGGTGATGGGACAAGATCGGCCTCTACCAATGTGGGAGGAGACAACCAGCGTCGCCAATATTCCCGCCCTCTAAGTCGGCGGAAGCAGAAAAGGGCGCTATATGCGCGGACGCAAGACCTCTTCCGCAGGCGTCAGTCGCACTGTGCCAGGGCCATCCTCGATGGTTACGTTTCGGCTGCAGTCGAGGATGGTCCTGCCTTTTTGGATGCCTGGGAGGAGCTGCTGACCGGGCCACCGCCACCACCGCTACCTGCAAGTCCTCCATGTCCTGTGAAAGTTTACCCGTTACCGCACAGGACATCAAAAGTAACCTGCCCCCCCTAGGCTCCGCTGCCGGACCTGACGGATTCTCTTCAAGGTGCCTTCGCTCTGTCCCATCTGTAGTCCTCAGGGTCCTTTTGAATCTCCTGATGCTGCAACCCAGGATCCCGACTGCGCTGAGGAATGCAAGGACCGTTTTCATCCCAAAGAAACCTGATGCCAGAGACCCAGGGGGTTTTCGTCCCATTACAGTGGCATCTGTACTACTGCGTTTATTTCACCGCATCCTGGCGAAGAGGCTATCATCCCACCTCAAGTTCAATTACCGTCAGAGGGCCTTCCTTCCAGTAGATGGCTGCGGCGAAAACGTCATGCTCTTGACTACGGCTCTGGCTCAGGCGCGCATGGAGAAGAGGTCCCTCTACCTACCCTGTTGGAAATTCGTACTTGACTCCATATGGTATTATGACACCAGGTCCTACATGATGAAGGAACCTACATACAAATAGGATCCTGTTTAATTGTGGGTCCTACATGCAAATGCGATCCTACATATAAACAGGATCCTATTTGGTTGTGGGACCTGCATGCAAATGTGATCCTACATATAAACAGGATCCTATTTTATTGTGGGACCTACGTTGGGTCCTACATGCAAATAGGTCCAAGTCTCTCGTGGTGATCCTGTATAATTTGTGCACCCTATTGTGCTGTGTATATTAGGAAATAACAAATCATGCAGCTTCTATTTTTTTTTATTGATATCGTTCATCATCCCTCTGACATGTCTGTTGAACAATCACACTCTTGCCTGATGTACAGCGTCTTCAACACCTTTACAGATCATGCTAGATGATAGCTCTAAGATCTATTTCTTGTAGGCATCTGAAACAATAAAGCGAGTTAGGAAGCTAGATTTAACAAGGAATAATACATTATGTGTCACATAAAATATGCCAAAACTCGTGCACGGCTTAACCAGACTTCCCACACATGCTGTTACTTGAGGTCCAAAGACAATGGTTTTGTTTGTTAGCAGTAAGATCAATTAACTATGACAACTGGGGCTACAGCAAGGGTGTCAGTAAGGCATTACCTGAACAGGGTGAAAACAATGCACCTTGAGTTATAATATCCGCAATTATTTACATTCTGTACACATTCCTTCCACACTCGGGGAAAATATGCATGACCCAAGCTGAGTTATTATGAATTAATAACCAAAAAAGGAACATCTGTATATTTAGAGCACCGGTACCCTGTAGCAGGGCCGCCGAAGCATCACACATGATATCAACCTGATGTTAAGTGATGATACAGGTTAACCAACAGGGTAAGAGTACAAGATTACAGATGGAGGATAAGGAAATAGGTAACAATAGGGTAATAATCGCACTGAGCGGATAAAGTTATGGGAACCCACACGCTAGGAAGAATAAAAAGCAAAAGGTGCACGAAACATGGCATTACATGCACACAACTAACCTTCAATTCACGAAATCCAACAGCTTTTGGTCTTCCAAGGTACACACACAGAAGCAGGTCCAGATACCACTAGTAAGGCACGAAATACAGTCACAGCACTGCGGGGCACCAAAACCACCAAAACTACGACGACAGACGCTTCCCGAACGAGAGCTCTCTGGACATGCGTCCGAACGCTTCTAAGATTTTCCTTCCAAATGAGCTGGTAGTGATGTGTCAATCGCGAATGATTCGATCACAGTGAACGAATAACCGGACTGAACTGTGGGTGTCGATTCTTCGATCACACAACTCTCAGTTCAACAGTTCACCAGCTCACCCTGTAAGACCACATCCACAATCGCCATAACAAGCACGAACATGCATAAAAACAGCGGCGACAGCGGCTGCTTCTTGGCCGTCGCGCCATCTGTGGACGTTGTTGCCTACTCGAATGCTGGACGTGGCGGAGGCGGCGGGGAGGGCGTACTGTCGTACTGTTGAGGGAATCAGGAATCAGTGGAACAAGAGAGGAACCGATATCCGGTAATCCAGAAGATGTGGGTTCGATCCCTACAGCTGGCTAACCTTTTCAGTGACTTTCATCTTTCATAGTGGAACAAGTTCGTAAAGAGGTTCGTAAGGTGAGGGAGAGACCCATGGAGGCGCGGGGGCGCGGGTGTTTCGTTCGTACCGAGAGAGTTCGAAGGAATCGAGAGTCGGTGAACTGACGAACTAAGCAGCTGAATGCTGAATCGCCGGGAGGGAGAACGAGCTGGAGGCCAGGAGTGAGAAAGGGGTATCGAAGCTGCAGTGTGCGGTGTAGTAGTGTGTAGTTGCTGCGCTGTTCGGTTCAGAGAGGCTCCACAACGCCGTTTGTTGTTTGCAGTCGTGGCTCTCGCTCTGCCGCTGTCATATCGCCGTATGACGGAGGGCGCCTTGTCGTGCCGCCGTGGCTAGTTGACCTCAAAGGCTCACACTAATGGGTTTTTGGATGACTTGCAATACAGGACCACTGTGTGTGTTTCTTTTTTGTAGTCTGTGTGTGCGCGTGTGGCAGGGCTTCCTGTGCTTGTTCATCGTTCATCCCGTCCTCTCCTTGTTGAATATAGGTGGACGGGACTTCGTTCACTTCAGAGGGTGTGCTGTCTAATGCTCGTCAGCGTGCACAACTGCGGTTTGCCCGTGTGGTCTTGTTTTCTTCGTGTTGATCAGCGCAATATGAATCACTCTGCTCTGCGTGTTGATTGATTTGTAAAAAGGAAAAAAAATGGAGATGTTAGTCTCGAGCATCTCGGGACTGGCTACTCCAGGACGCGTTATTCAGAAAATAAAGTTTTTATTTGATCCCGGAGAATGGAAAACAAACGTGCCTAGAACTTTGAAAACATAAAAACGACCAGTCTACGTCGCGTACAAACACAAAGCACAATATTTTTACATTGCTGGACAAGTGTTCTTCGGCAAAATATGTAAAACCACTTCCGCACATAAAGGTGATACGCGTATGATCCTACTGCATGTTTGCGTTAAGAAACAGCACTTTGGACACCTTGCTGTGTGCTATCCGGTTCCTTCTTTCTGTAACAATTTGTCCGGCCTTAGAAAAGATCCTCTCACATGGCACAGACGTTGCCACAACGCACAATTTGCTTTTCATTATCTTAAAAAGGCGTGGGTAGACGTGCTGTCTTTCCCTCCACCAAGTGAGGGGGTTCTGTTTCCTCTCAAGTGGTGGCTCCTGCAGATACTTGTCGAGCTCGAGTATACCAGCCGCTGTAGGGTTCGCGCAGGTCAGTACGAGTGACATGGTTGTGTCGAATTCGTACCATAGCGGATCTTCTGGATCTTGCGCCCGGGACTGGTCCGCAGGTGCATCGCTGTAGTCCTGGGGGACTTCCACTGCTGTTGCCTGTGCCGACAGCGAGCGGTAGGCAATCTCAAATGCGGTCTCTCGCTGGAATCCGTGTCTCCTAAAGCGGGGATCCATAGCGGTTGCTTCTGCTAGAAGCCTTGTTACCTCTACATCTCCGAATCGCTTTGCCAGTTGCTCCGAAAGCACTTTCACCATTTTTTTGCAGTCTTCCGGCAGGCTGGGGTCTTTCTTGGCGTTATCCACGTGGGTAATGAGTGCTCGGGCAAGCAGTATTATTTTTGACACCTTCACAGTTTTTTCACTGCTCATCTCGGTAGTCACCGCCAAGAATGGCTTCAGGATGTCGCATGATTTCTCTATGACTGTCCATTCCGTTTGAGACAGCTGTTCAACACTCGCGTCTAAGATGGCCAGAGTGGATAGCACTGCATCCTTCAAATGCACTATCCTTGAAAACATTTCGTACGTCGAATTCCAACGGGTGGGAACATCTTGTTTCAACTTAAGCAACGTCATTCCCATTTGTTGCTGCATTGCTTGTAGCCTTGCCAATCCATGCGAGCTGTGCTTAAAAAAGCGAACTATAGCCTTCACTTTTGCTTATACGCTACTTATTTCCCGTACGCCGGCTTGCACGACCAAGTTTAGCACGTGTGCGAAGCACGGATTGTGACGCCAACCACACGCACGAATTGCAGCAGTGACATTGGCCGCACTATCGCTTACTGCAGCGCAAATCTTGTTCTGGATGTCCCACTCTGTCACCACTCTCTGTAGTTCACTTGCGATATTTTCAGCGGTGTGGCGCTCATTATAAGAGAAACAGTCCAGAAGGTATGACTTCATCTCACAGTTTTCATCGATGAAGTGTGCAGTCAGTCCAATGTAACTTTCGTTTGTCATTGACGTCCAACCATCTGTCGTTAAGCAAACTGCCGTTGCGCTTCGTAAATGCATTCTTACCTGCTCCGCCACCTTTGCATGCTGTTGTGGAAGGAGGGTCGACGACAGCGTTTTCCTCGTTGGTAGCGTTTGGATTTAGCGCGTAGACAAACTGCTTAAACTGCTCACCCTCGACAAGGGAGAATGGGTGATACTCCTTGACAATAAGTTTGACCAGCTGTTCGTCTAGCTTTGCCGTCTTACTGAGTGTCAGCGGTCTGTTCATGTAGTGAGAAATTGTAGCTTGCTGCTGGGTTTCCCATCGGTGTCCTCGGGCAACAGGTAGGGGACGTGGAGGAGCGGACTGTCCTGAAGTGGTCGGTGCCGACAAGGATAAAGATGACAGTCCCGAAGGAACCGAAGGTCGGGCACCGGATTCATTCGGAGAAGGGTGTGAGGGTTCCACTGGGTCGTCAACAACCTCATCGTTACCTTGTTGTTGCGATGCCCCCAGGACCGGGTTCGAGCGCAGGAGAGATGCGCCAGGGTGCTTGACTCGGACATGCCGCCACAAATTTGCCGTTGCTCCTCCACGGTAGGAAAGAGCATTTCCACAAAAGTTGCACTTTGCAGTTTCGCCTTCGGGAACGGAAAAGAGGGTCCAAATTGCACTTCGCTTTCGTGACGGACCACGTCCTTGGTGTGCCTGTGCCATGTTGCAAAAGTGAGAGAGCGCGGACAATCCGTTTTGGTTAACGGATTCCAGGCAGCAGTGAGAGGGATGCTTGATCCAGGAAGACGTGAAATGTCTTACAACGAAGTCAAGACAGCATCAAAGTGACATGAGGATGAAAGACAACAGTCAAATCGCAGATCGGACCTTTAACTCTTTGAACGCCGGCGAGCGCCAGGAGACGCTTCTTGATCTCTCCACTCGCCACTCTGGCGCCGTGCACGCGGCCAGTGGGAGGACAGCGCATACAGGCGTACAGTTCACGAGATTCGTTTGCACTTTCCAGGTTCGAGAGTCGAGATTGTCGGACAGTCCGACTCATCGCCGTTTCCGGGGTACCACAGAGAACTGTCGTTCGAACCGTCGCCTGCTCGTCCAACCAGCGATGCCTTTTGTTTTTACCGGGACATCGCCACCGTCTGCAGCGGCGTGGTTTTGTTCTGGTCTGTGTTTGCTCGCGTGGTGATGTGGTGATGGTGGAATGCTGCTCTTTGGGATGCAGTGATCTCTGGACGTTTCAGTGAAGTGCATTTCGTCGTCCGATGTCTGGCTAGAAACATCAGGTTAGCATCGGATCGTGTGTCTTGACTGTTGGTCGACAACACCTGCCTTGCTGTTTTGAGATCACTTGCTGCGATTGATTGGATACATGTAATCGACGGTGATGCTGGGTTGCCGCGACAGTATTCCACTCTGTTTTCGACGCACCTCGCAGATGAAGCCCTCGACAGAGCGAGGTCGTACAAGCACACGAATGCCAAAGCATCGTCACGTCTGCAGAGAATTGTCGTGGATTTCGAGCCATGTCGTTCGTGCACGTTTCGTACGGAAGAGAACAAACCTATGTGTGCTTCCTGGGAATATCAGGTAGTGCAGTGAAACGATTTGTCAGGAGGACAAGCATTGCCGCCCCACACGTCGTCTCACGTTTCACAACGGAGGCTGCATAATTAGCGCATGTAGAACGTGTTTAATCGGAAGTATACTAAATAAAACCAACAATCAAGGCTGAAAGAGGTCCTGAGATGATCCACACGAGCACCAACCGCTTGTCTGTTTGGCCGCCGATCACGGGAACCGCCATGCTTTCAATCCCTGTGGGTGTGACTGTGATGCTCTCCGCTTCATGATCAGTGTTCGTGTGGTTCGGGAGTGAGAGAACTGATTAGCTGAATGGCTGAGTCAGAGTTGGACCAAGTTGGACAGAGCGCAACGAGATCGGAGAACTATAGTGAACGGGGTTGTAGCGGTGGCGCTCTTTGGGTTGTTTGTTGAGAAATGTTTTTGGATGCAGTAGGCTCCTGTGCTCGTGTGTATGTGTCGTCTCTTCGTTGTTGTGCTCGCTGGGGCATTGGTGTGCTGTGGCCGCTGTGGCTTTATGAGTTGGCTCGCTGTTCATGCGTTGATGTGATTTGGGAGCTGTGGACTCCTTGTGCACGGGATGGAAGGACGTCTCAGGCGGTAGGTATTCCTTCTTTTACCGTTTTATGTGGTCGTGTCATGTCAAGCATTGAGGGACGCGGCGTAGCGCGTCCGACGACGAAAGCTTTCACTGACACAGCTGTGACCGGTGAGCCCGCATTCCAGCAGACAGCAGCCACGATGTGCTCATGAGCTGCAATACCAGTATGACGTAAAAAAAAAGCTGTGACGTCACTGGTTCATGAACGAATCATTTGAACGAATCAGTAAAGTGAACTGATCGAAATGAGCTGGTTCACCAAAATGAGTCGGACTTCCCATCACTAAGCTGGAGGAATTCCAAGCTCCAAGAGCGCCGCCTGGCTGTAACGGCTCTCCACCATGCTCTCCTCGCGCTACATCCAGAAAGCAGAATGTCGCGCGTACGGGTGACCAGAGCCATTGGAAAGAGGACGTTTTTCCCGTCAAAATAAGTCTTCAATCACATTTCTACGCCAACAAACAACCGACATCGAAAAAAATACCCCCAGCCCCATGTATAACGAGCCGCTTTTGCCATGTTGTCCTCACTCGAGAATGGAGAGAGATAAAAAGATCCCGCAAGTTTCTAGCCGTTCGGTGTTCGGAGTGGACGGATCCGTTAATAGGTGATTCAGATCTCCCACAGGGTTCAAACCTAAAAACAGGGACGAAAGTTGCAGAAGGAGAGTCAGCCTAAGGAATTTCGGGAATAACGCCATAACCTGTAGTAAATAGACGGAAGGTGCGAATTGAAAAGTTGTAGAGCAAAGAACGAAGAACACGCATCCAAAATTTCCAGTAAATTGGACGTTAGGTAAGCTAGATGACAGCACTAAAGGAACGGCACCCACGGAAGCGTCTCCGAGCGGCGTCAGCCAGACTTGCTGGCGCCAGTGCCATGACCCTCCAACTCCAAAGCCCATATCTGGGGAACGGAGCGTCGCGCGCTTACGGGATTAATGCGGTTGGAAAGAGCACGTCAAGAGCTTCAAAACTATGTCAAACATGACTCTGTGGGTGCGATGGAAACGGTTTTAGGAAAAAAAACAGCCGGCAGTTCCATGTATTGGGAGGAGTGTAAACACGGAAACCGGTAGCTCGAGAACCAGAAGACTTTGACAGCTGTAGTAAATTTTGCCACGTTCACCGAGTTGAGGCGAATACACTCTAGAAAGATGAAAACTGTCCGACGCGGGCTTCCGTCCGAAAAAGGGCATCAAAGCTTAGAAAAACAGAGTTACGAACGCGTCTCTGCCCACAACCCCCGAACCGCTAAAGACCGACCCATGGTTCCATTTGACCGATCGTAGAGCGACTCAAGTCCTACTAGGACGGAAATTCTGGCGTCGACATGACCAGCGGGGCGGATGTTACGGAGCTCCGAATGTATCGGAAGTGCAGACGGAGGCCTGGAATTTTCATGTATCTCGACTACTCTTAGGATTTCCCACGAGCCGTGAGCGTGCACGTGAAGGCGAAGGATTGGGGAATCCGTCACAACAAACCGCGTCCTGATAGAACCGGTTTAGTCCTAGAAATTAGACCGAGAACCCCATCGACACCGCAGTGTCACTCGATGGGGTTCAACCGCCACCCAGTGGCGTATCTAGAGCTACCTGCGCCCATGGCAACCAATGAGTCTGCGCCCCTGTTCAGGCACATATCGAGGACACAGTTGGTCATGTTTTGTAAATACTTTAAGGAAGTCCACATAACTACTACACATGCAAATGGCCCACTAATGTCACATGATAGCCTTTCTGGCTTTTGCTGCTGCAAATTTGTCGATAATGTCACTGAAATCAATTTTTTCTGTTTCTTCTCCTTCAACACTTAGGACAGCAAGGTCGGAAAGCCTGTCCTGGCCCATTGATGCTCTTAAATACGAAAGTATCAGCTTGCTAAGTATATGCTTGCTAAGCTTGCTTGTAAAGTATAAGCTTGCTAAATGACCGCTCACAGCTGGCAATTGAAACCGCGATCGTAAGCATTATCTGGACCGCAACCCGAAGGTTCGGGAAGGCATTCTCATCTCCATAGTGAACAATAAATTCAAGAAGCTCTTCGGGTCTCGATATTTTGTTTTCTGTGCGCCTCGTGAGCAACATTCTGCAGTCCAAAATTTCTTCGTACAGCTCGTTGCCGTCAACATCGGAAGTGTAAAATTTGCCGAAATCGCCCCTACACCTTTACACCTGCCCCAGCCCGACACACGGGTTCAGGTCGACCCTCTTGTTGGTCCGCCCGATACGAACTCCTCTTTTCGTCGGGTCGATTTTCTTGCTCAGATATCTCTCTCAAAGTCCCACTGCTGCGATCGGCTTGCTACCTAAACATCCTCAAATGCTGCTGTCACGTCTCGAGTGGGATCTCCCTTTTGTTTAGGCTGCTTTGGTCTCCGCCGTGACAGTCGCTCACTGAGCTGGTTCAGTTTGCTCACCGTGCCCCGTTCTCATTAAATACGTCACGCGCCCAGTTTAGCTACCTCGTGGTTAACATGATGTCCATGGGGATGCGTTTTCGTGTGGTCCGCACTACGTTTCACACTACAACCTCTCTAATGGCGGGTGCTTTAGATCATTTATGAATGTGCCAGGTTGAGTGCCCGACCTGGCACATTCACACCCGACCACATAATGGCGCCCCTGTTCACCTGGCGCCCATGGCACCTGTCCACACCTGCCACACCCTAGATACGCCACTGCCGCCACCTCGACCTGTTGCGCACTGCTGTCGAAGTTTGTTCTCAAATAGCACTCAAAGGAATGCACGCATCATTGTATGCTTGATGTTTTGTCGACTAGTAATGGACATACTCTATGCATGTTCCATAAATGAATGCAACCAGTCCATCCAGTTGTTTTCAACCTAAAAAAATATTCATTCGCAGTGGTTCTAATGAATTCGCACTTGATAACCTGCCGTATGTGTGCGCGTTGGCAAACATGATTGAATATGACTAGTTCGTTCTGGGCCCCAGTTTTGAAGGATATATATATGCAATCAAATAATGTTTGTTGCTGTGTTAATATATCACTTCTATATCTCAAAATAATTCCCCACGTCATCCCCACATGAAACCAAACAGGTCACGTAAGATCTCCCATAGCTCCTTTTTGATGCCTTGTAGGATCCTACAAGTCTGCTACGTCGCCGGATATAGGCAATGTAGTGTCCTACAACTCTCCTATATTGCCGAATATGGGACAAGTAGGACACCACAACTCTTCTACATAGCCTAATATGAGACATGTAGGATCCTATGACTCACCTATATGTGGATGAATATAGGACATGTAGGATCCCACAACTTTCCCACATGATACAAAATAGGACATAAAGGATCCTACATCAATTTGTATAGGATAAACAGGATCGCATACAACCTATTTGGCTTTTTTTCAACAGGGTAGCTGTGGTAGATTTGACGAAGGCTTTCGACAAAGTGTCCAGGGCTGCTATCTGTGATGCCGCCAGAACTGCGGGGCTGGCCGAGGACTTCCTTGACTACCTTGAAGATTTATACAGCGACGCGCCGACTCTTCTAAGTGCTGGGGGTGTCCAGCGACTGGTGCGGCCTACGACCGACAGGGGGACCCGTTGTCCCCGGTTCTCTTCAACCTCGTCCTCGACGGTTATCTATCTTCGGTGGCGCCCGGCGTCGGCTTTGGCGTTGGGGAGCGATCCCTCGACGTCATGGCCTTCGCCGACGACCTGGTGCTTGTGGCGTCTTCACCGGCCGGCCTTCAACATCGCCTGGACGAGGTTGCCTCCTATCTCCATCCAAGAGGACTTCACATCAACACTAACAAGACGTTCACCGTGTCGCTGGTCGTCTCAGGAAGAGACAAGGTCAAGGTGTCCTCGGAAAGTACGTTCCGGGTTTTGGATGCTCCCGTTCCGGCGGCCTCTCCAGACTTCGTGTGGCGTTACTTGGGGGTCTCGTTCGCTGCTACTGGACGCCCGCGACCAGCTCTGGAGGAAGTCGACACTTGGCTGAAGAGGATCCTGAAGGCACCGCTTAAGCCACAGCAGAGACTCGTGGTGTTGCGGTACTATCTACTACCGAGGATCCACCATCGATTAGTTCTTGGAAGGTGGACTCTACAGCTGCTGAAGAGGCTCGACTGCACGATCCGCAACGCCGTCCGCAGATGGCTGTACCTGCCACACGACACTCCTGTGGCATATCTACATGCTCCGATTGCGGCCGGGGGTCTTGGAATCCCCTCCCTCCGGGTGAACATACCGGTACAGCAGCGTGTACGCCTGGCGAAGTTCGCTACCTCCTCCAATCCTGTGGTCCGTGAGGCAATGCGGTGCGAATCTATGACCCAGCTGCTACATAAAGCTAAAACGTCTTCCTGTCACGGAGGAAAGCAGCTTGGTTCAATGACAGCGGTGAAGAAGCACTGGGCGTCGGTGCTGTACGCCTCAAACGACGCCCCTCGCAGATGCGGGTCTGGTACCATATGCACACAAGTGGATTGGTGAGGGGACCAGAATGCTCCCAGGACGTCACTTTATCGACACGATCAAGCTGCGTATTAACGCCCTACCATGCCGTACGAGGTCCGGGAGAGGGTTGGAAACTCCGAGGGAGTGCCGTGCTGGTTGCAGGTCGGATGAGACTTTGGCACATATTTTGCAGTCCTGCCATAGAACGCACGGGGCGCGAACTCGGCGTCATGACAATGTGCTAAAATTTGTCAACAAACGTCTTCAGGAGAAGGGCTGGTCTACGCAAGTTGAGCCCATCTACAAGGTCCCGGAGGGTACGCTTAAGCCTGATTTGGTTGCCAAGAAGGATGGGCAGGTCGTCATCATTGATGCACAAGTCGTCGGGACGGGAATTGCCCTAGAGTTGGGGCATGCCCATAAAGTTTTAAAATATGACCGCCCCGAGATTGTGAGTCAAGCAAGTGGGGATCCATCAGCTGATGCGACAGTGAGCAGCGTCACCCTCTCGTTTCGGGGGATCTGGTCGAAGGCGAGTGCTGACCAACTGCTACATATGGGCCTCTCCAAGAAAGACATTGCGACCATCACCGTCATTGCGCTCCAGGGTGGAGTCAGGACTTACAAAATATTTGGTCGTATGACGACGATGGTTTGTAGCCATCGGTGAAGCGGGCTCTGGGTTTGGAGGGTGTGTAGTTCCCGGTGTTGTTCTGCAACACCAGTGTACGGGTATCGCTCCCCTTATGAGCGAGAATTGATAAAAAAAAAGCTAAATGACACAAAGGACGACCAAGTATCATACCCACCATGCTTTTGTAATGCAATCCATTCTAAAACGAGTGAAACGCGGTAGTAAGAATAATCTGCTTTCACGACGGGCCGAATATGCTAAGGTGCAGGACCTGTACTCTAGGTCCCGGCGGTGCTGTGCACAGACGATTCTCGATGGACCTGCTGCCCCCTTCCCGGGGGACCCTGTGGCCTTCCTGGACTTCTGGGAGGAGGTCATGGCGCCAGTAGTGGAGACATATGAAGAACCACAGGGTACTCCGCCACCTGTAAGGGATCGTCTCGTATACCCGATTCTTCCCGAAGAGGTCCTGGCCTCCTTCCCGACTGCGGACTCGGCTCCTGGGCCTGATGGACTACGGCTGAGAGCGCTTAGGGACCTCCCTATACCCTTCATCGTTATCATCCTCAACCTTCTGCTGCTTGCCGGGGATGTACCTTCTTTCCTGTTCGTTGCCCGCGCGGTCTTCATCCCGAAGTCGGAAGCGCCGGAGATGCCTGGGGACTTCAGACCCATAGCCATTGCCTCGGTGCTACTACGAATGTTTCACCGGGTGATTGCGGCCAGACTGCGAGAGGAGTGCCCCTTCAGCGATCCACAACGGGCCTTTACAGCTGCGGACGGCTGTGCCGAGGGAACAGCGCTTCTGCATACCATCCTGGCTGAGGGGCGACAGAAGAGAAGCTCTGTCTACATCGCCACACTTGATCTCCGGAAGGCTTTCGACACCGTTGCCTTCGGGGCGGTGTTTGAAGCGGCTTCTAAGGCGGGTCTTCCCCCACTCCTGTTGGGGTACCTTCGGCGCCTGTATGCCGGGGGGCGGGTCCTCCTATCGTCTGGATCATTTACCAGGTGGATCCGGCCAACACGTGGTGTCAGGCAGGGGGACCCACTTAGCCCGGCTCTCTTTAACTTTGTCATCGATGGATTCCTGTGCTCTCTGCCGAGCCACGTGGGTGTCGCGGTTGGCAATTCCATCGTCAACGCGATCGCGTTTGCTGATGACCTCGTGCTGTGTGCGTCGTCACCTGTTGGCCTGCGGCATCTCCTTCGGCTCGCTGAACAGTACTTTACGCCGCGGGGACTGCTGTTCAACATCGCAAAATGCAGAACACTGGGGCTATTGGCGGTGGGCAAGGCGAAGAAGACTGTGGTGCAACCCGTAGCCTTCCATCTGCTTGGGGAGGCGCTGCCTGTCTCCACGGCGTCTACGGAGTGGAGATACCTTGGCATCACGTTCAACACCTTTGGGCCTCGGCCTCCATCTCCTGCAGAACACCTTCGGAGGATGCTGGGCCGGCTACGTTCTGCTCCCCTCAAGCCTCAGCAGCGGCTGTTCATCCTCAGGGTCTTCGTCCTGCCCCGGCTACTGCATCAACTGGTGCTCGCTGGAGTTAGGCTGAGTGTCCTCCATGAGCTCGACATCATCACCAGGGCTGCTATCCGTCACTGGCTCCGGCTGCCACTAGATGTTCCGGTGGCATTCTACCATGCCTCTCAACGTGATGGAGGTCTGGGGGTTCCAGCCATGACAACGCAAATCCCACGGCTTCGCTTGGCTCGTCTGCGCAACCTCTCCTGCTCTTCATGGGATGCTGTGGTGGCGGCGTCCCGGCTTCCTCTCCTGCGCTCCGAGACTTCCTGGGCTACCAGAGCTGCTACATGGGAGGGGCGTCTACTGGCGTCCCCCGCGCAGGTCCGTTTGTTCTGGGCAAGGAAGCTAGCCAGTACCATCGACGGTCGTGGGCTGAGGGAGGCGTCTGCGGTGCCAACGACCCATGCGTGGATAGCGGATGGCTCCAGGCTCATCGAGGGAAGAAATTTCTTGGACGTGGTGAAGGCGCGGATCAATGCCATCCCAACCAGAGCCAGGTGCTCCCGGGGGCGTGCGGGACTGGAGACCGCCTGCAGGCTGGGATGTCGCGCTACCGAAACCCTGGCGCATGCGACGCAGCATTGCCCCGTTACGAACGCGGCTCGCCACCGCCGACACGACCGCATAGCAGTGCACCTGGCGAGGAGCCTCCGCAACAAGGGGTGGCATGTGCAGCGAGAACGTCACATTCCCACGTCTGCTGGCTTGCGCAAACCGGACATAGTGGCGCAGCGTCCCGATGCTATCTGGATTGTGGATGTTCAGGTGGTGGGATGTGGTCGGCCTCTCAACGTGCTCCACCGCGAGAAGAGCCAGATTTATGGCTCCGTCGAGATAGCGGATCGACTCAGAGCGGCAGCATCTCCATCCACTCCAGTGATGACCACCTCAGCCACGCTGAACATCAGAGGCATCTGGTCGTCAGAATCAGCAGAAGCTATGCGACATCTTGGCCTTTCATCATCTCACCTGCGCCTTGCTGCCGTGATGGCCCTGGAGGGCACCGTGGCTGCGTGGCGGACGTTTAAGAGTGCGACGACGAGATCCGTGCTACCGTACTTGGCCGAGGCGTGAAAGTCCTCTTTTTTGTAAGGCGTGCTCCCGCCTGGTAGGAGGCGAGTTTTAGGCCCCCGTTAAGGGGGGGGGGGGGGGGCAGCCAAGTAATTTTTTCTTGTTGTGGAGACTCCGCCCACTTCTGTCGGAGGAATGTGTATTAAACATTTCATAGCTAAATGACACAAAGGACGACCAAGTACCATACCCACCATGCTTTTGTAATGCAATCCATTCTAAAACGAGTGAAACGCGGTAGTAAGAATAATCTGCTTTCGGTAGCTAAATGACACAAAGGACGACCAAGTATCATACCCACCATCCTTTTGTAATGCAATCCATTCTAAAACGAGTGAAACGCGGTAGTAAGAATAATCTGCTTTCGAAGTCTCTGCTTTTGAAGTCTCCAGGGAGAGGACTGTTGTCCTCGTGTGATTTTTTGTTTCCCCCGCCTATACGTTGTCCCTCGTGACACTTAGCTTTGCCTAAGTCGTTCTCTGAGGCCAGTTGTGGGCTTCACGCTTGAGCGCTGGTGGCGCCATCTCTGGAATTCCTCACACACCTTGGACTGTATTAGTATACCGGACCTGCCCAAAGAGGGAGCCCCAACCCTACTCATTTTCCTATCTAAAGGATACCTTATCCTGCCTAAAGAGGGAGCTTCAACCAGCCTTATTTACATATCTAAAGGATACCCAATCCTCGCTTTGATCCGCTCCATATAAGGATCTCTCTCCGAGCTTCGGTCTCACAGCTCGACGGGACGTCGAGGAGTATATATCTCACTCTTGTCAACTATTTTATAGGTTGGTACTCCTCTATTTTTCTCTATTTTTTTTCTTTTTTTTACCCCGGAGGTGCCGACCCTCTGCTGATAGAGTATCTTAGTTGGTTCGATTCTAACTCTTCTTCTACGCTCGAAATGAATACTACCTCTTGTACTGTCCGTCCTAGAAGAGGAGTTAGGCAGGGCGACCCTCTCTCACCCCTTCTTTTCAATTTAATCATAGATGAGTTCCTACAAGAACTTCCAGGGCACATCGGAGTGCAATGGGGTGAGAAGAGGCTAGCAGCCTTAGCCTTCGCGGATGACTTGATCTTGTTGGCAGAAACTCCCATGGGCCTTCAAACACTCTTAGATTCTTTTACCCTGTTTGCCGCCTCACGTGGGCTTGAGGTAAATTCTGCTAAGTGCGGTACTCTTACCCTTACCCCTTCTGGAAGGCAGAAACGTGTCAAGGTTACAAACAATAGCTATTTAATTGGAGTAGATTCGCTCCCTGTTCTTACAGCCACCTCTAAGTTAAAATATCTGGGGGTATTTATATCTCCCGAAGGGTCTGTTTCACCAAAACATACCAGCATTGTACATCTTCTTCAAGCTCTCGGTAAGACCCCTTTAAAACCTCATGAAAAACTTATTCTCTTACTATTCTATATTCTTCCCCGTACCATCTATGACTGGACCACCTCGGATATTAAACAACACATTTTGCAGAAGGAGGACAGATGCATCAGGCGGTTCGTTAAGAACTTCCTTCATCTCCCTCATGATGTGCCCTCTGCTTTCCTCTATGCCTCTGTCCAAAGTGGCGGACTGGGGATCCCCTGCTTTGAGCTAATGCTTCCCCGGATTCGCCTGAATCGCTTAGTCAGGCTTGGCTCTGGTGGGGATCCCTTCTCCGCCCACCTCGCAACTACCGACTTTTTTATGAAGGAAATCACCAGACTTAATAATGCCCTATGTCGAAGCACAGTGTTAGACACCAAACCTAAACAAGACACTTTCTGGGCTTTACAGCTTTACAGCACCACTGATGGCAAAGGTCTGAGTGAGGCAGCCGGCTCGCCACCTGCTAAATGGATCAAGAATCCTCCGAAGTTCCTGAGGTCCGATGAATATATCGACTTAATCAAACATCGCCTCCATGCTCTCCCTACCCTCACCCGCTGCTCTCGTGGGAGGGTCCGCCCCACCAGATGTCGGGCCGGCTGCTTCGCCTCCGAAACCAACGCCCACATCATTCAGGCGTGTCCCAGAACCCATGGTATGCGCATTCAAAGGCATGACAGAATTGTTAATAAGGTCAAAAGAAAGTTAGAGAACAATGGTCTTGTTGTAGCTAGGGAACCTCGCATCCAAACAGGTGACGAATACTTTAAACCTGATCTTGTTTTTGTGTCTAATAATAACCTGACCATCCTAGATATACAAGTCAGAGGGGAATATCGTTCATTAGAGGATTTTTCAAGGGAAAAAGAAAGAAAATATCTACGCAGTGATATTGTTCAAGCATGCAAAGAATTGTATAATGTTAACCATGTTTCTTGTAAGGCCATCACTTTTACCGAAAGAGGCCTTTTATGTCGGAAATCTCAGCAGTATTTATCCGATCTCCAGTTTTCCAAATGGGAGATGGGTTCGTTGTGTTTTTGGGTTTGCATTGGTTCAATTTATGCGTATAGAATGCACACTAGGGCTACTTTCCGATCTGTATAGGTTTTAAACTTTTTTCCTTATAAGAAGTGAATGCTTATTGTATTGATCTTTTCTTGCAATAAAGAATTTTAGCTAAATGACACAAAGGACGACCAAGTATCATACCCACCATGCTTTTGTAATGCAATCCATTCTAAAACGAGTGAAACGCGGTAGTAAGAATAATCTGCTTTCGGGGGGCAAAATCCAACCTGCGACCTCCCCGTGGTGCCCCCTGGGCCTTGGCAAAGTGAGCGTTTTCTTGCGAGCTAGCCAAGAGACTGACGCAGGCTCTGGTTTTTAGGTGGTGAAGAGTTTGTTGACGCCACCGTGCTGTGTGCGTTATAACACTGTTGGCACGTTCGTACACTAAATAATTAGCCCCGCTGCCGCGGCAAGCGGTGGTCCCAACAGTTCTGGTGCTCTTGGGATGCAGCCTCCACTGGACTATGTTTGTCCGACATGCGATCGGGCCTTTCGAACTCAGAGGTTTAAGTCAGCATCAGCGGCTTTCACACCGCAGCGATGGTCTCACACCTGCCACAAATGAAATGCATACTATCTGTCAACTATGTCAGCGCCACTTCTCCTCGATGCGAGGTCTCCGGACCCATCAACGATGGATGCATCCCTCTAGGTCAGATGTTGATGAAGCAGAGCCTTCTGCAGAGATGGGAATTCACCAACCTCCTGGGCCTCCGGAAGACTCCTTCAGGTGTCCTATCCCCGAATGCATGAGAGCTTTTAGAACCCGGAATGGGTTAGGCCAACATTTAAGGCGAATGCACCCTGTTGAGGCCGATAATGATGTCGACATCGATCGCCAACGCCCTCGTTGGTCGGAGGAGGAAAAGGAACGCTTCGCATACAGAGAAGCTATTCTGATTCAAGAAGGGGTCCGATTTCTTAATCAGGCCCTGCTACAGTTCTTTCCTGAGAGGTCGCTTGAAGCTATCAAGGGCAGGCGACGCTTCGATGATCACAAAATGAGAGTAGCGGCGGCACTAGAGGCCCTTTCAATTCAGGACCGACTCCCACCAGCTGGATCGGCTTTATCACGAAGTAATGCGCCACTCAACCCTTCTCCTACTATATCCCATCCTGACGATACGAATATAATGGAGTCAGGCTCGACTAATGTTTCCAGGGATTCATCTGTGAGCTCTCGAGATGGTATTGGGTCGGAGTCAAGTGGATTACAGACCCAAGTGGATGATTCTCACACGTCAGTCCGTCTGTCGACGGAAACGATGGAATTGGCCGAGATGTTGGAGGAGATGGCTCCGATGGCAGAGGCAACATATAGGAACGACATTGTTCAACATGTCAGACAGCAAGCTGCAGGACTGAGTCGTAATTCTCTACACACGACGCTCGTAGGCATCGCCTTGGACGCATGTGAAGGAATAGGTATCCTGCCAAGATTAGAGGCTCTTTTGCTCAGGCTCTGCCGTGCTTCCAGGCCGTGGAGGCCGGCCGTTAGACCCTCTGGGGGTTCTCGCCCAAATAGTAATCGGCAAAGACGAAGAGCCGAATATGCCAAGATGCAGGACCTCTTTAGGCGCTCCTGGGGGCAGTGTGGTAGAGAAATCTTAGATGGTACTCGCCCCTATGAAGTTGGTGATCCCGTTACCTTCCTTGATTATTGGGAAGAGGTGATGTCGTCAGCCCCGATGGATCTTAATGAGCCGGATGATGCTGGTTTGGTTGGTACGACTGCACCCCATTGGACCTTGCTTCGTCCTATCACTGAAGAGGAAGTGAAAACAGCCATGCCTAGGTCGCAGTCAGCTCCCGGACCAGATGGGGTCACACTGCAGGATTTTAAAAAGATCCATCCCAAGCTATTGAGCCTGGTTTTCAACATCTTCTTGCTGGTTTCTGATCTCCCTATGTACCTGAAGGAATCCAGAGTGGTCTTCCTTGCAAAGAAGTTAAATCCAGCGACACCAGGGGAATTCCGCCCCATTGCCGTCCCCTCATTCTTCCTCAGGGCTTTTCACCGGGTGTTGGCCAAAAGGCTTGCGTCAACTTTGTGCCTCGACGAGAGACAGAGAGGGTTTAGGCCCGTTGACGGCTGCGCCGACAATGTCGGCATATTAGCAGCCTTGTTGGCTGAAAGCAAACGATGCAGTCGGTCGCTTTACCTGGCGGTACGTGACCTGAGGAAAACGTTCGATTCGGTGACCATTGGGGCCGTATTGGCTGCTGGACGGCGACTGGGTTTTCCGGCACCATTGACTGCCTACTTGGAGCGGCTATACACGGACTCCTCAGTACTGGTCTCAGCAAGCGGATTTCGAAGAAGAGTCAAGGTTACCCAGGGAGTTCGGCAGGGGGACCCTCTCAGTCCCTTGCTGTTTAACTGCGTCATTGATGGGCTGCTGAAGACGTTGCCTGCTCATATCGGGGCGAGATTGGGCTCCACCATAGTTAACGCTGTTGCATTTGCGGACGACTTGATATTGACCGCATCTACTCCAGCTGGCCTACAGGAATTATTGGACAAGGCTGAGGCTTATTTCCGGCCTCGGGGTTTGGCATTCAACCCATCAAAAAGTGTCACTTTATCCATTGCGGCGTCAGGACATGACAAAAAGACAAAAGTTGTCCCGCTGGACTTCAGGGTCGCCGACGGCATAATCCCTGCTTTGAAGACGAATGATGTTTGGCGTTATTTGGGTATCCCCTTCACTCCCGAAGGAAGAGGCCGTCCGCTTGTGCTAAAGGAACTTCGAGACAATATAGAGAAAATTTCTAAGGCCCCGTTGAAACCCCAACAGCGGCTGATATTGTTGAAGTCTGTGGTGCTGGCCCGAGTGCAGCATCGTCTAGTATTGGGCAAGGTCACCCTACGGCTACTAAAGGATGCGGATGCCATGTTGCGGGGGGCCTTGCGCCGCTGGCTCCACCTCCCACTGGACTGTCCAATATCGTTCTACTATGCCTCCACACGTGATGGGGGGTTGGGAGTGCCATCATTGCGTACTTCTATACCGAGGCTCCGATTTCAACGATTATCAAGAATGGTATCTTCAACTTCTCCTGCATGTGTCGCCGCCACTGAAACTCCTGGGTATCACGCAGACCTGGAATGGGCGAGGAATGCATCGACTATTGACGGGGTCTTCATCTCCACCTCCCGGGAGGACTGGGCCCACTGGGCAAGAATCCTTTACTCCACCCTGGATGGCGCCGGTTTGCGGGAATGTGGCGGTGTCCCCTGGGCCCACTCCTGGACGGCCGGGGGGACGGGCCTCTTTACGGGCCGCGACTTTGTGGACGTCGTAAAAGTCAGAATTAATGCTCTACCCACAGCTGCCCGAAGGTCAAGAGGACGCCCGTTAGAGGCAAAGACCTGTGCTGTCGGATGCCGAGCAGTGGAAACATTAACCCATGTCGTTCAACACTGTGGCGCTACTAGTGGGATGAGAACGCGACGTCATGATAAGATCGCCATCTTCATCGCGGCTCGCCTTAGGCAAAAGGGCTGGTTCGCGCAGAGGGAGAAGATCCTGCGGACATCTAAAGGGCTGGCTAAGCCAGACATTGTCGCCATAAAAGACGATGCAATTATAGTCGTCGACGCCCAAGTCGTAGGTTGTGGCCGTTCCTTAGATGGGGAACATCGACGGAAATCCCAGAAATATAACACATCGGAGATCCGTGAGATCCTCCGAGCTGGTTCGGCAAGAAGAGTGGCTTTTACATCAGTCACCCTTAACTATCGTGGTGTTTGGTCTAGAGATTCTGCTGAAGACCTCTACAACCTTGGGTTGAACAAGAAAGACATGGCTACAACTTCGGTGAAGGCGCTTCAAGGCACGCTTCTGGCATGGAGGTGGTCGCGACGGGCTACATGGCACTCTGAAGCATGAAGCTCATCAACTAGATCCAGAGAAGATCCTTCATCCAGAGAAGATCCCGGCGGCCTTCAGGGTTAGCAGCTCCGCCACGAAGCTCAAGATGAAGCAAGCTAGCAAGAAGCCAACTATCAAGATGAAGCGAACTTCAAGATGGAGTTCACGTGGAGTTCACATGGAGTTCACACGTGACTAACCCAGTGATCTTCGTGTGTTCTATTTGTGGCCGACGCTGCGCCTCGTTACAAGGCTTACGGGCCCATCACAATTGGCGACACCCCGGAATGGACTTAGTGCTTCCCTCCTCATCGGGAAGTCGACCAGTAGCGGAGGATGTTCCTTCTGGTGCCAGGACATCGTCTTCTTCTAGTGCCAGGACATCGAGCGACATGCAACTCCCAGGAGCCGCGGAGCACCAGTGTTTGGTTCCAGGATGTCTCAGAGTCTTCCGGACATCCAACGGTCTTGGACAGCACATGCGGCGCACCCACCCTCGGGAGGCGGATTTGGCGGTCGACACCACAAGGACGCGCCGGCGTTGGAGTGAAGAGGAACTGCAACTTCTGGCCTTCAAAGAGGCCGAGCTCACCCTGGCGGGCTCCCGCTTTGTCAACATGGGCCTCGTCGACGCCTTCCCTCAGCGTACCCTGGAAGGAATAAAGGGCATCCGCAGAACAGCCAACCACCGTGCCAGGGTTTCTGCGGCCCTGGAGATGCTGCGCGCGGCCTCTCCGATAACGTCTCGTCGTATCCCTCTGGGATCTCCGGGGACTGATGCTCTGCCGCGCCGGTCTCCCTTGGCTATTCCTCTCCACGCGGACTCTCCTGCGAGCCTCTTGTCCGGAGCTGCCGCCTCGCAGGTAGCATCTTCTCCTGAAGCAGTGGCCTCTCAAGCAAGATCTTCTCCCGTGGCGTCCCCCCTTGGGGCCTCCACCGTGGCCACCCTTACTCCTGCCGTCTCCGAGCTGTCGGACGACTACCCGCCTCCTGCGCAGCACCCCCCCTCTCCTCTGGGGCTTCTGAAAGGGTTTCTGGTCAACTACCTCCCGGAGCTTGGCATTGGTCCGCGGCAGGCTTCTCTTCGAGCCATCGTCCAGCTGGCGGCCGAGGGATGCGGGTTTCTACGCGAACTCGACTCCTTCTTACGGGATCTGCTCCCACACAAGCCAGTGAGCGCCACTGGACCTCGGCCTCGCCCGATTGCCCGCACCACCCGGAAGGTCCGACGGCGCATGGAATATGCGAAAACCCAGGACCTTTTTCGCAAGAATCGGCGCGCCTGCGCCCGGAACGTACTTGATGGGCCCCCCGCCGAGCCTCCGGGTGACCCCGTTTCCTTCCTGGACTTTTGGTCTGGGCTCATGGCCCCTGCTCCACCCGACCTGCAAGAACCTGTGGAACCCCCTACCAAGCCCGAGATCACCGACCTCATCGAGCCCATCGTCGCTGAGGAAATCGCTGCGGCTTTTCCTAAGGGATCAACTGCTCCTGGGCCTGACGGTGTCTCTCTCACCGACCTCAGGGCCGTCCCAGGGCCCTTCTTGGTGGTCATCTTGAACCTTTTCCTTGTGGCTGGTGATGTGCCCGGTTACCTCCACGAAGCAAGGACTGTTTTTATTCCCAAGGTACCCTTGCCCAGCAGCCCAGGCGAGTTTCGGCCTATCACCATCCCACCGGTCCTCCTGCGGCTCTTCCACCGGGTCCTCGCTAGCCGCCTGCGATTGGCCTGCCCCTTCACGGAGCAGCAGAGAGCTTTCTCAGCAGTGGACGGGTGCGCGGAGAATATCTTCATTCTCCACACCATCATCAAAGAGGCTCACCGTCGCTGCCGCTCCCTGTATATGGCGACCTTGGACCTGCGCAAGGCATTCGATTCCGTCACCTTCGGAGCACTGCTTGGAGCCGCTAGGAGAACGGGGCTTCCGGCTCTCCTGGTCTCGTACCTGGAGCGACTATACCTGGGTTCTCGGACGACCATGAGGATCGGCGCCTTCAAGAGAGCCATCTCGCCCACATGTGGAGTGCGCCAGGGCGACCCTTTAAGCCCGGCCCTTTTCAACTTTGTGTTGGATGGCCTCATCCAGAGTCTTCCTCAGCATGTGGGTGTGCCCCTAGGATCCGTCAGCATCAACTGCATGGCCTTTGCAGACGACTTAGTGCTGTTTGCTTCGTCCGAGCCAGGCCTCCAGCAGCTCCTCAACCAAGCAGAGGCATACTTGGCACCACGGGGACTTTTATTCAACATCACGAAGTGTAGGACCCTCTCTCTGGTGGCATCCGGAAGGGATAAAAAGTGCGTGGTCCGTTCCGTGCCGTTCCGGCTCCACGACCAGGTTCTACCGGCCTCCTCAACCTCGGCTGAATGGCAGTATTTGGGGGTGGCGTTTAATACCTCTGGTCAAAGACCCTCTTCACCTGTGGAGGAGCTCCGGACGCTGCTAACAAGGACCACCAGCGCCCCTTTGAAACCTCAGCAGCGGCTCGTCCTTCTGCGGAGCTTCATCCAACCGCGCCTGCTCCATCGGTTGGTCTTGGGAGGCTGTCCACTTCGCCTACTCTACGAGCTTGATGTCCTCACCCGGGCAGCAGTGCGGCGTTGGCTCAAACTCCCCCTTGACACACCAGTCCCGTTTTACCATTCTTCTCACCGGGATGGTGGCCTTGGCGTTCCAGCGCTCATCACCCAGGTACCTCGTCTTCGACTGGCGCGCCTGGAGAGCCTGTCCCTTTCCACCTGGGAGGCCGCTGCTCGGGCGTTTCACCTTCCTCCTATCCGCTCCGAGTGTGCCTGGGCTCGTCGAGCTGCAACCTGGGACGGCATCTTGTTGAGGACTGGCGCTCAGGTTCGCTCGTACTGGGCGAGGAAACTCAGCACCTGTGTGGACGGCAGAGGTCTTCGAGGTGCCGCAGCCGTCCCCTTCGTCCACGGTTGGGTGACTGACGGATCTTCCCTGGTGACCGGCAGAGACTACATAGACATCATGAAAGTCCGTGGCAATGTGGTCCCCACCAGGTCCCGGTCATCGAGAGGTCGCCCTGAGGAAGACCGCCGGTGCGGGCTGCGCAGCCATTGAGACCCTGGCTCACGCAGTCCAGCACTGTCCGATGTCCAACGGCTCCAGGCATCGTCGCCACGACGGGGTGGCCATTTACCTCGCCTCCTGCCTAAGAAAGAAAGGTTGGCACGTCCAACGTGAGCGCCACCTTGCCACCTCTCGAGGCCTACGTAAACCTGACCTCATTCTGTATGGTCGCAATGAGGTCCACGTTGTGGATGTCCAGATCGTCGGCTGTGGACGGGCACTCAACACCTTACATCGGGAGAAAGCAGCTGTATACGACACTGCCGAGATCGCTGACCTGCTGAGGGCCTCCTCTCCTCCCGAAACGCCCGTCCACTTCACCTCAGCGACGGCCTCCTTTCGGGGTCTCTGGGCATCCGAGTCTGCCTCCTCTCTCCTGAGCCTGGGTGTGACCAAGGGACAGCTAAAGATTGCAACCATCAAGATCCTGGAAGGCACCGTCAGAGCCTGGAGGACGTTTAAGAGTGCAACGACCCGCCGCATCAACGATCTCTGTGCGGCCTGAACGCCCCCGAAGATCCTGCTGTGAAGGATTTGAAGATCCTCCTGAAGACGCTTGTATCGCGTTCTGAAGACGCCTGTATCGCGTTCTACCGTCGCGTGTGTCGCGTGTGTTCTCTGTAGCGCGCAATTATTGTTGTAGTTCTCTTGCATGCCCTGTGGCCACAGGAACGTCGTCTATATTTTGGGGACCCCGCCCTCTCGGGGGAATGCTTTTCAATAAAGTTTTCAATAGCTAAATGACACAAAGGACGACCAAGTATCATACCCACCATGCTTTTGTAATGCAATCCATTCTAAAACGAGTGAAACGCGGTAGTAAGAATAATCTGCTTTCGGTAGCTAAATGACACAAAGGACGACCAAGTATCATAACCACCATGCTTTTGTAATGCAATCCATTCTAAGACGAGTGAAACGCGGTAGTAAGAATAATCTGCTTTCGGGTAAACGGCGGGACTAACTATGACTCTCTTTCCGTAACTTCCCACCATAGGCCGGGGGTGAGTGGCTTCCCCCTGTAATCCAGCAACTTGGAGGTCCGGCAAGGGGAGGCGATGACCCTTGCCGATAAGCCGGGGATGAGTGGCTTCACCCTGTCATCTAGCGACTGGGAGGCTGGTGTGGAGGAATAAGGAAAGGACCTGATGTGCCTGTCGCCCTTAGCGGGGCCGCGTTGCGGCGGTCTGTTACCCAGTTAATCGGGCGCTGGTGGCACGTTCCTACGGTTCGGGGTTATACGATATCCTTGCTGCAAGCCGTTGTGAAGCGCAATACATAGCCTCTCACACGGAAATGGTCAACTCCACCTTCTCGTGGTGCTACCTGTTCCCCCTCCGATGCCTCGGCGCCGGAGGGAACTGACGGAGCTCTGGCCTACCCCGGGGCGCTGTGGGCTGCCAACCCCAGCGCCCGTCATCAGTTGGCACGAAGACTCAGAATATTGTTCAAGAGCAAGACCCCACTGCCGCTGCAGATGGGGTCCCAGCTGGCCACGCATGTGATTCTCTTCGGGCTGATCCTGCTGTTCCTGTGCTTGCTGCTGCTGCTTCTCAAGGGGGTGCGGTTGTTCGCGGCTCTTTTCAGGGCCTCTATTGCGACAACAGAGGATGCACCAGACATTTTCCGTCGAAAAGGAGCTTGGCTCAACATCGTCGTTGGTGCGCACTCCGTGGGGGCTCTTCCCCACCGTCCCAGTCGGACGAACCTAGTATCTTCCTGGCGCCTGAACCCAGGGCTGGGCCAGAGATGTCCACTGACAATGACAACACAAGACACCGGAATGAAGACCAATCACGGGCTCAAGCCCCATCAAATGAAGTCACCATGGTAGGACCTTCCCAGGAGGAAGCGGAATGTTCGAGAACACTACCAGTCAACGCTACATCGGGCAGCCATACGCCACTACAAGAAGTGCAACAATCCGATGAGACTGCTACAGCCGATCAAGGAGCAGTGGCTCCAGAAGTGCATTATTGCCCTGTCCAGGATTGCACGAGGAGCTTTGCGACAAGTAATGGTCTGGGCCAACATATACGCAGAGGACACCCAGAATACTACAACAAGGCAATCCCTGTGGAGAGGAAAAAGGCCCGACGGACTCCTGAGGAGTGTCGTTTACTGGCAGAGACTGAAGTCTCGCTGATTCGTAATGGGGTCTCCCTAGCCAATATAAATCAAGCAATATACGACATCCTCAGATCCAGAGGGGTGCCTAGGACTTTGGGTGCGATCAAGGGAAGACGACGGTTCGCAGCACACCGAGAGTTGGTCTACGAAGTGGAACAAAGGCTCCAGAGTCAAAGGCAGCACCGGACTACCCAGGACGACGACGAGTCTCTCCTTGCTGAAGGGGATCCTCCCTCTCGGACTCCATCTAGAGGGGAAAGCCACGTGCGAGGAACCAGCCCTGTGAACCCTGTGAACGGTGGCACGTCCGATTCCTCTCTGACTGAAAGCTTCTTGGGAGTCATCCGTGATCTGGTCGATCGGTTACCCCAGACAGACCCTGCAACTTCGGACCTCCGAATAGTTGTCGCCTTTGTGCTGCAGGGAGAACCCTATATGGACCTCCTGGATGGCATATTAACCACACATTTCACCATGCCAGCAAGATCCCATACGCGACGTAGCCATCGAGGCCATACAAGATCATCCGCCCAAGGAGGAAGAAGGAAGATACGCAGGAAGGAGATCGCGAAAACCCAGGCCCTGTATTGGAAGAATCGACGTACGTGCGCACATCGTATCCTAGACGGTGAGGTGGAGTTTCCACCCCGTGATAATGCTGCATTCCTGGGATACTGGGTGGCGGTCTTTACATCTCCTGCTCCGCCTCCAATGGACCTGCCTGAACCTGCAGTTGCTGCTACGATGGAGATATGGACCCCCATATCTTGTGCGGATGTCAGTGCGGCCCTCCCGGATCGCCGCTCAGCGCCAGGGCCAGATGGCTTCACCGCAACGGCTTTAAGAAGGTGCCATCCGGCAACGCTTGCTCTGATCTGTAACCTTATTATGGCAACGGACCAAGCATCAGAATACCTAAACAGAGCCAGGGTGACGCTGATCCCGAAGACGCAACAGCCGGCAGGGCATGGGGATTTCCGTCCCATTTCAGTGGCCCCGGTGCTGCTACGGCTCCTTCATAAAATCCTTGCGAAGAGAATGGCCGCGAAGATGCAGCTAGATGAACGGCAGAGAGGTTTCATCAATGCTGATGGCTGCGCGGAAAATGTGGTATTGCTGAACTCTCTGATCATGGAAGCCCGACAGCGCCTGCGCCCCCTCTATCTGGCGACGCTGGATTTAAGGAAAGCCTTCGACAGTGTGTCTATACCGGCGATCGAGTGGGCAATGAAGACAATGGGTGTCCCACCACCCATGCAAAGATACCTGGCTCGAGTATACCAAGGAGAGGTAGCCCTATCGTCCGGATCCATAACCACCACGGTTGTGCCGTCGAGAGGCGTCCGATAGGGAGACCCCCTGTCGCCCCATTTGTTTAACGCTGTCATGGATGGATTCTTGAGGTCGTTGCCTGACGCAGTCGGATTCCAGCTGGGGGAGGCGCGGGTGAATGCGCTAGCTTTTGCTGACGACCTGGTGTTGGTCGCAACGACTCCGCCGCAGGGGATGCAGCTGCTGTTAGATAAGGCAGTGGAATACTTCAATCCCAGGGGACTCCAGTTTGGATTAAACAAGTGTCTGACCCTGTCGATGGTCCCCTCTGGGAGGGAGAAGAAAATGAAAACTGTCTCTACCACCTTCACCCTGGATGGAGCAAGTATTCCCACCTCGGAGTGGAATGACCAGTGGCGGTATTTGGGAGTCCGCTTCAGTGTTCGAGGCATCGGAATGCAACCAGATCGTGGTCTGGGGCCAATGATCCAGCGGCTAACCTCAGCGCCACTGAAGCCGCAGCAGATACTATTAATACTAAAACAATTCTTGTTGCCAAGGCTGTACCATTCCCTAACATTCGGTCGCCTTTCCAAGGGATTGTTAAGAAGCATGGACCTACGCATCTGAGCGGCGGCACGGAACTGGCTTAAGTTACCCCATGATGTGCCAGTGCCATTCTTCCACGCGGCGATCCCGGATGGCGGTCTCGGCATTCCCGCAGTGGAACTACTGATACCCCGGCTCCGCCTGCAAAGGCTGGAGCGCATGAGATCCTCTGGGGTGCTGGCTTTCCGGGAGGCAGTGACGACAACGCGTATGGTGGCAGAGCTGCGAAGCGCCCAGGAGTTGGCTCGGGGAGATGGCATGGACCTCCATACGACGCAGGACATGAAGAGGTTCTGGGCGCGCCGACTGTACCTGTCTTGCGACGGCGCCGCTCTTCGGGATTATCCCAAGGTCCCAGTGGCCCACTCCTGGGTCGCTGACGGTTCTAGACTGATGCGGGGCTCGGCGTACGTGGACGCCATAAGAATCAGAGCCAATGCCATCCCTACGCGTTCTCGTACAGCAAGAGGACGGGACTACGAAAGGGCCTGCAGGGCAGGCTGCCTCCTGCCAGGATCCAGGGCGCCAGTGTCTGAGAGCCTGGGTCATGTGCTGCAGAAGTGCTACAGGACACACGGCCTGCGTGTGCAGTGGCACGACAATGTCCTAGGGTACCTCTGTGGCCGACTACAGCAGGCTGGGTGGGACATCACAAGGGAGCCAGCCATTGCCACAATTGAGGGAACCCGAAAGCCGGATATCGTCGGGTTCCGAGCAGATGCCTCCATCGTGATCGACGTCCAAGTGATCTCCGGGTCCCGAGACCTCGCCCTGGCCCACCAAGATAAAGTCAACTACTACGCCAAGTCTGAGGTGATGGCCTTTGCTCAAGGGCCTCGTCTAGCACCACCAGAGGTCACCTCGGCCACGTTGAGCTACCGGGGCGTGTGGAGCAGGGATTCCGTGGCAGACCTACTACATCTTGGACTGAAGAAAAACGACATCAAGATGATGACGGTCAGAGCTATGGAGGCGTCATCTCGGATATGGAGGACATTCATGAGAAGCACGGTACGAGCGCCAACAGTCCCCGCATGGGAGGAAGTCTCCGGATCCGGCCGACAATGTCCCCGGCAGCCGCCTTAGGGCCTTAGGCTGCCGGGTTATTTGTTATCGATAGAGAGTCAGTGCTATTTTGTATTTTTTTTCTTTGGGTGCTACCAGCCCTGCATGGTATAAATAAAAGAAGAAATAGCTAAATGACACAAAGGACGACCAAGTACCATACCCACCATGCTTTTGTAATGCAATCCATTCTAAAACGAGTGAAACGCGGTAGTAAGAATAATCTGCTTTCGGTAGCTAAATGACACAAAGGACGACCAAGTATCATACCCACCATGCTTTTGTAATGCAATCCATTCTAAAACGAGTGAAACGCGGTAGTAAGAATAATCTGCTTTCTAAGAATTCTGCTTTTATGATCAAGGCCTGGTGATCAATGTTGGAAAGTCCTTTGCTCTTTCACTGGCCGCATCCCCTAGGGATGGCAAAGTCAAGTATCTGGACAGAGAATTCAGGATCGGCGATGAGATTCTTCCAGTGAGAACCACCTCCGACGTGTGGAAATATCTTGGCATCACCTATTCTCCTCTTGGCCTGAAAAAGACATCATTGGAGGCCGAGGTGAAGACGCTTCTCGAGCGAATAAAGAAGGCTCCCCTGCGACCTCAGCAGCGATTGGTGATTTTGAGGTTTTATATGATGCCCCGCCTTTACCACCGTTTAGTGTTGGGACCATGGTCTACGACCCTCCTTGACAAACTGGACCGGCTCATCCGAGCCTCTGTGAGGCAGTGGACAGAGTTACCCCACGACGTGCCCTTAGGATATTTTTATGCCCAGGTGGGCGAGGGTGGCATGGGCATTCCCTCGTTACGGACGAGCATTCCGTTTTTGAAGAGGGAACGCCTGTCCAGATTAGAGTTCTCAACTTCTGACACCATTGTGAAAATGGCAACCTTGCCTTTGGTGAGGGGTGCCGTGGGGCATGCGGACCGCTGTATGCGGTACAAAGGTAACTCTCTGGATACAAAGCGGAAGATCCAGCGATTCTGGGCGGACTCTCTTCACCGCTCGAACGATGGCGCTCCGTTGAAGGAGTGTAGGAAGTTCCCTGCGGCCCAGTCCTTCATGGGTGAGGGCACTCGTCTTTTGCCTGGTAGGCAATTTATAGACATAACCAAGTTAAGGATCAATGCCCTTCCTACACTGTCCCGCACGAAGAGGGGACGCAACGTAACGACACTCTGCAGAGCCGGATGTGCTGCAAATGAGACTCTTTCCCACGTGCTACAGACTTGCCACCGCACACATTCCGCGCGGATTCGGCGACACAACAACTTAGTGAAGTTTATGGCAACGTGCTTGGGGAAACGGAATTGGGAAGTGAGTGTGGAACCCCATCTGCGAGTACCTGACGGTACCATGTTCGTTCCGGACATTGTTGCGTATCGGGGCCAGAGCTCCGTTATCATTGACGCGCAGGTAGTGGGAAGTGGAATGAACCTGGACTTGTGCCACCAGAGTAAAATGAGGGACTACTCCCGTACCGACTTGTTGGAGTTAGTTCGCGGTACTCGGTCATCAGAACCGCTTGTGACGTCCCTGACCTTGAACTTTAGGAGCGTTTGGTCGGGAGGATCAGTAAAGGACCTCCTCTCTCTTGGAATAACTAAGCAAGATTTGAAGTTATCTACGATACGCTGTCTTCAGGGGGGAGTGAGGTGCTTCTATGTGTTTAATAGGACCACGAGTGTTGTGCGTTTTGTTAGAGAGCATTAGGCTTGTGGGGCGGACCGGTGGTAACACTGGGTAGTTTTCGGTTCCTCTTCTGTTAAGAGTGGTATTGTTTAAAAAAAAAATAGCTAAATGACACAAAGGACGACCAAGTATCATACCCACCATGCTTTTGTAATGCAATCCTTTCTAAAACGAGTGAAACGCGGTAGTAAGAATAATCTGCTTTCGGTAGCTAAATGACACAAAGGACGACCAAGTATCATACCCACCATGCTTTTGTAATGCAATCCATTCTAAAACGAGTGAAACGCGGTAGTAAGAATAATCTGCTTTCGGTAGCTAAATGACACAAAGGACGACCAAGTAACATACCCACGATCTTTTTGTAATACAATCCATTCTAAAACGAGTGAAACGCGGTAGTAAGAATAATCTGCTTTCGGTAGCTAAATGACACAAAGGACGACCAAGTATCACACCCACCATGCTTTTGTAATGCAATCCATTCTAAAACGAGTGAAACGCGGTAGTAAGAATGATCTGCTTTCGGCTCAACTTAAGAGCTGTCCCAATGTCCGTACTTAGAGTTCTTTTGAACACCTTGATGTAAACGAGTACTCTCCCAACGGCCCTTAGTGGGGCCAGGACAGTATTTATACCTAAAAAGACGAGTGCCTCTCTCCCATCAGATTTTCGGCCAATTTCGATAAGTCCTGTTCTCCTGCGCCTCTATCATAAAATTCTTGCTAGGCGTTTGCAGACCCTTCCCCCCTGAACTTTAGGCAGCGGGCCTTTATTCCTGTCGACGGATGTGCCGAGAATATCTCCGTATTGTCTACGGCGATATTCGAAGCCAAGCGTCGATGTAAATCCTTATTTTTGGCCACTCTGGATCTTAGTAAAGCATTTGATACGGTTAAATTTTCTACCGTTCTTCAGGCCATTAATCGGGCTCGACTTAGCAGAAATTTTTTAGGTTATCTAATCAGTGTTTATGACCGGGCGCATAACGTTCTGTCCTTTGAGGGGTTAAATTGTACAGTTCAGCCGACGGCGGGTGTTAGGCAGGGAGACCCTCTGCCTCCCTTCCTCTTTAATATGGTCATTGATGGGCTTTTCAGGTCCATGTCCAGGGGGATTAAGTTCCAGTCAGGCGAGTTTTGGGTCGATGGAATGGCTTTTGCCGATGATCTTATTTTTTTTTGCCAGCACTCCAGAGGGTCTGCAGGAGAGGCTCGACGAGGCATGTATCTTCTTGAGATCCTGTGGCTTCCAGATCAATGCAACCAAGTCGGGGACCTTGTCCCTGGTCGCTTCAGGTCGCGAAAAGAAGGTTAAAGTTGTAGAGACTAGCGAATTCACGGTTAATGGGGTCCCAATCCCGGCTTTTGGTATTGACTCGACGTGGAAGTATTTGGGAGTTGAATTCTCCCACGGCGGTAGAGTAATGGGACGCGGTTCTCTTCTAGATAGCCTTGGTTCCTATCTCGGGAAAATTGCAAGGGCTCCGCTGAAGCCTCAACAGAGACTGGTTTTAACTCGTTTTTATTTGCTCCCCCGCTTTTTCCATCGCCTTGTTTTAGGTCGATGGAACGTCGGTCTCTTAGAGCGGTTGGATAAGTTGGTACGCGACTCTGTGAGAAGGTGGTTGCGCCTGCCCCATGACGTCGCCCTGGGGTATTTCTATGCTCCGATTGGAGAGGGGGGCCTTGGCCTTGAGTGCTTGAGGAACGCCGTCCCTTTGATGGTAGGTACTAGGTTCCAGAGGCTGTCCCTTTCGGATAGTCCCGTCTGCCAGGCTGCAGCAAATTCGGTGTTGGTGAAAGAAACTCTTCGCAAGGCTAGAGCTGCCCAAAAATTTAAAGGTAAGGAGCTAACCTCCAGGTCTAGACTCAGAAGATATTGGGCCAAGTCTTTGCATGAGAGCAATGATGGTGCAGCATTGAGGGACTGTGCCAAGGCACCTTATGCGCAGGCTTGGGTTCTTCAGGGGACCAGGCTCCTTACGGGGAGACAATACATTGCGGTCCACAAACTTCGAATTAACGCTCTTCCCTGTCGGGTAAGGGGCGCCAGGGGTCGAAGTATGGAAACTGGGTGTCGCGCGGGCTGTCATGCGGCTGAGACCCTCTCCCATGTGGTTCAGGTGTGTCACCGGGCCCACTGGGCGAGGGTTCGGCGACATGACGCTATAGTTAAATTTGTGTCTGAGCGCCTGAGGGATCTCGGGTGGACTGTGGCCCTGGAGCCCCGCTTTGTAACCCCTGTGGCTGTGCTTAAGCCTGACTTGGTTATTCAGAGGGACGGTGTTATTTATGTCATTGACGCACAGGTGGTTGGCAATGGGGTCCCCTTACCTTTGCAACATGAACATAAGGTTCTAAAATATAGTGATTCTGCGTTGTTGCAGATCATCAGTGGAATTTATGGGGCCTCACCCATTGTCTCAAGTATAACTATGTCATACAGGGGTGTTTGGGCTAATGAGTCTCTAAACCTCTTAAGGGATCTGGGCCTAACACGCTCAGATATTAAACTACTAACTGTGATGTGTCTGGAGGGAGGGGTTCGGTGTTTCCGGACCCACCAGCGGATGACCGCCATGCTTCATGGGTGATGACAGGATGGTGAGTTGGGTTATTGGGGTGTGTCCCGCTTAGAGTCTTTTGCTCTGAGGGGGTTGTTGTGGGTACCCCTGCCCTCTCAGTGAGAAAGTAATGTCGGTAGGTGGGGTCTCCCCGCTCCATTTTTGGGGTCGGTGGTCCTTACCGGAGCATGTGCCCTAACCGTACAAAAAAAAGTAGCTAAATGACACAAAGGACGACCAAGTATCATACCCACCATGCTTTTGTTATGCAATCCATTCTAAAACGAGTGAAACGCGGTAGTAAGGATAATCTGCTTTCGGTAGCTAAATGACACAAAGGACGACCAAGTATCATACCCACCATGATTTTGTAATGCAATCCATTCTAAAACGAGTGAAACGCGGTAGTAAGAATAATCTGCTTTCGGTAGCTAAATGACACAAAGGACGACCAAGTATCATACCCACCATGCTTTTGTAATGCAATCCATTCTAAAACGAGTGAAACGCGGTAGTAAGAATAATCTGCTTTCTTTCTCTGCTTTCTTTCTTCTAATCTGCTTTGGGGGACGAAATCCTGGCCCATACCTCCCCGTGGTGTCCCCTGGGCCCTGTCTGACCGAGCGCTTGCGAGCGATCTGACAGGTGGCGAAATTGGTGACCAGGTGTTTAGGTGGAGAAGTTGTTTTGGTGCCGTAGTCTTACGGTGCCTGTTCTGTTGGCGCGAACGAAAAAGCGGACTTTTGCCTCTGCCGCCGTTGCGGTTGGTGGCCCAACAGCCAGTTGGGTCTGTGGAGCCTCTATGGTGGTGTGTGACATTTGCGCGAGGTCCTTCGGGACGGAGCGTGCGTTGCGTCAGCACGTTAGGCTATCCCATGGTCGTGCCCCTGCGGCTAATTTGTGTGTGGCTGGTGCCTCCGGCGCCCCCAGCAGTGTTAACATTAACATTATGTGTGCTCTTTGTGGGAGGACTTTTGCCTCACTTCAGGGTCTCCGCGCACACCATAACTGGAGGCACCCCGGTGAGGACTTGGTATTACCTTCAACATCTGCTGCAGCTGTGACTTCCCCGATGTGTGCTCCGGCTGACGAAGGTGATCTGGACGTGAACGTGAGCGACGACGTGGTGCAACCTTCAACATCTGCTGCGCCTGTGACTTCCCTGATGTGTGTTACTGTTTGTGAGCGTCGCCCCTCTGACGGTTCCGAGGCTCCTGATGTTCCTGTGCCAGGCTCTTCGGGTGCTTCTCCTGGCCTGTGCGGTGCGTCCGTCCATCCCTGTCTGGTGACCGGGTTTTTTCGTCTCTTCACCACCTCCCGTGGTTTGGGTCAGCATATGAGAAGGACTCACCCAGTGGAGGCGGATGCGGCGGTGGTGGTGGAGCGGTCCCGCGCGAGATGGACAGAGGAGGAGCGCCAGCTTCTGGCCTTCCGGGAGGCTGAACTTACAGTAATGGGTACCAGGTTTTATTAACCAGAGCCTACTTGGATACATCCCCTTGCGGACCTTGGAGGCCATCAAGGGTCTCCGACGAACGGCGGACCATCGGGCCCGCGTGGCGGCCGCGGTGGCAACTATCCGGAGTGGGCCGAGAGTCCCCTCTGGGACTCCTTCTGTGTCCATTGGAAGTGTGGGAGCTCCAGGACCCTCTCCTCGACCGGGTTCGGTGCAGCTGCCTGGGGGTCACGCCCTCGAGTCACCTCCACCCTCTACTTCGTGAGCGGTGGCTGCCCAAGAGCCCGAGGCCTCTCTGGAAACTTCTCTTGGGGCCCCCCGGAATGACTTCTCCGAGATGACTCCCCAGGATGACTCGTTGCAGTTGACGCAGTCTGATGCGTCGGGTACGTGTGCCCTATCTCCTTCGTCCTTGGGGATCTCTTCCTCGGGGCCCGGCATCCTGCTGCCACCTGTCCAACGTCTCCGTGAGTGCCTGGAGGATGGTGTGGCCCGCCTTGGTGTCGGACCCAGACAGGCGGCCCTTCGCGCTGTGGTTGCGCGGGCTTCCCTTGGCGAGGCTTTTCTACTCAACTTGGCTGCCTTTCTCCACGACCTTCTGCCCGGTGGCCCCCGTGGGCTTGGAGCTTCTGCGCCCCAGCGTCCCATTACACTGACTACCCGCCGTCAGCGGAGGCGGATGGAATTTGCCCAGGTCCAGGACTTATTCCGCAAGTCAAGGCGCATGTGCGCTCGTCTGCTTCTCGATGGCCCCCCGTCTCCTTTGGTTGGTGACCCAGTGGACTTCCTTAACTATTGGACTAATGTGATGGCGCCTGGTCTGCCATCGTGGGAGGAACCTCAGGAGCCATGGCTGGTTCCTTGAAATACAGCATCTGGTGTGCCCGATCACCGAGGAAGAGGTCGTCAGAGCCTACCCAAAGGACTCTTCTGCCCCGGGCCCAGATGGGGTGTCCAGTTCCGATCTTAAGGCCGTCCCCCGTGGTATCCTCACTATCGTCCTCAACCTTTTCCTTCTGGCGGGTGATGTCCCTCACTACCTCCACGAGGCGAGGACGGTCTTCATCGCCAAAGTTCCTCAGCCTTCTGGTCCTGGGGACTACCGTCCTATAACCGTGGCTTCAGTACTTTTACGCCTGTACCATCGTGTCCTGGCCGACCGCCTACGTGACGCCTGCCCCTTTAGTGAACAGCAGAGAGCCTTCTCGGCGGTCGACGGCTGCGCTGAAAACGTTTTCCTCCTTGACACTATTATAAAGGAAGCCCGCCGTCGGTGCCGCTCGCTGTATATGGCAACGCTCGACCTTAAAAAGGCTTTTGACTCGGTGACCTTTGGGGCGGTCCTATCGGCGGCTAGGCGCTCTGGCCTCCCTGGTCTCTTGCTGCGTTACCTGGAGCGAGTGTACAGGTCGTCCACCACCTCCATCTCAGCTTAGCCATTCAAGCGCACTGTGGCCCCGACTTGTGGTGTCCGGCAGGGGGACCCGTTGAGCCCTGCGCTCTTCAACTTCGTGATAGATGGCCTCCTGCGCACTCTGCCGGCCTTCATCGGGGTCCCAGTGGGCCGGGCTACCATCAACTCTATGGCCTTCGCGGACGACCTCGTCCTCTTCGCATCGTCTGAAACCGGTCTCCAGGACCTCCTGACTCGTGCTGTTGGTTATCTGTCGCCGAGGGGTCTTCGCTTCAACGTCAGGAAGTGCCGGTCCCTTTCCATCTTGGCCTCCGGCCATGACAAGAAAATGGTCGTCCGCCCGGTTTCCTTCATCCTGGATGGTGAGCCACTCCCTGCGTCCCTGTCTTCCCTGGAATGGCGCTACCTGGGCGTTGCCTTCGATTCCACGGGGCATCGACCGCCTGCTCCTGCCGAGGGGCTTCGCCAGCTGCTGCAGCGACTGACTCGTGCTCCACTCAAGCCTCAGCAGCGCCTGTTTCTGCTTCGGGGGTTTGTGCTGCCCAGACTGCTGCACCGCCTCGTCCTGGGAGCTGCGCCCCTGCGGCTCCTCCATGAATTGGACACCCTGGTTCGGGCTGCGATTCGTCGCTGGCTACGCCTGCCCTTGGACCTGGCGGTGCCCTTCTACCATGCTCTTCCCATAGGGACGCCGGTCTGGGGGTCCTGGCGCTAGTGACGCAGATCCCGAGGCTGCGACTCGCTAGACTGGAGCGGCTATCTTGTTCCTCTTGGGAGGCTGCGAGGGAGGCCCTTGGTCTTCCTGCACTGCGCTCAGAAGTCTGCTGGGCACGTAGGGCAGCCACTTGGGGCTCCAGACTGCTGCTGACGGCGGCCCAGGTTCGTGTTTTCTGGGCCAGGAGGCTTCATGCTGCGGTAGATGGCCGTGGTTTGCGGGAGGCCGCGGCTGTGCCCTCGGCTCATGGATGGGTCACTGATGGCTCCTCTCTTATCTCTGGTCGAGACTACATCGACTTCATTAAAGTGCGGGCCAACGCCATTCCAACCCGCTCCAGGGTGACGAGGGGCCGCCCGTCGGAGGACCACAACTGCAGAGCTGGGTGTTTGGCATCTGAGACCCTGGCTCACACTGTTCAACACTGTCCCTCCACCAATGGGGCACGACACCGGAGGCATGACGACGTCGCCATCTTCCTGGGCTCAGTTCTTCGCCGCCGTGGGTGGCATGTGCAGAGGGAGCGACACCTGGCAACCTCCATTGGGATCCGGAAGCCGGACTTGGTGCTCTTTAAAGAGGATAGGATCCAGGTCGTCGACGTACAGGTGGTGGGGGTTGGGCGCTGCTTAAATACCCTCCACCGAGAGAAGTCAGCTGTGTACAATACTCTGGAGGTGACACAGCTACTCAGTGCCTCAGCCGCCCCTGGTACGCCCGTCCTCTGCTCTTCTGCCACCATCTCCTTCCGGGGCGTATGGTCGTCCGAGTCAGCGTCGACCCTTCTCGAACTTGGTTTAACGAAGGCCCAGTTGAAGATTGTGTCTGTGAAGGTGCTCCAAGGGACAGTGCGGACGTGGAAGACATTCAAGAGCTCTACAGTTCGATCGTGGGGTGCCCACCTGTGTCACGCGTAGGCATTCGGGATGCTGGACTCTTTGTTGTGTTGCGCGCCTTTGCCGCCTTAGTCTTATTTAGTTCTCGCCTGCAGGCCCTGTATTTTGTTGGGGGACTCCTTGCCCACTCAAGGAGGAATATCTTGTTGTTTCTCTGCAATAAAGATTATAAGTAGTTAAATGACACAAAGGACGACCAAGTATCATACCCACCATGCTTTTGTAATGCAATCCATTCTAAAACGAGTGAAACGCGGTAGTAAGAATAATCTGCTTTCGGTAGCTAAATGACACAAAGGACGACCAAGTATCATACCCACGATATTTTTGTAATACAATCCATTCAAAAACGAGTGAGAGGCGGCAGTAAGAATAATCAGCTTCCAGTAGCTAAATGACACAAAGGACGACCAAGTATCATACCCACCATGCTTTTGTAATGCAATACATTCTAAAACGAGTGAAACGCGGTAGTAAGAATAATCTGCTTTCGGTAGCTAAATGACACAAAGGACGACCAACTATCATACCCACCATGCTTTTGTAATGCAATCCATTCTAAAACGAGTGAAACGCGGTAGTAAGAATAATCTGCTTTCGGTAGCTAAATGACACAAAGGACGACCAAGTATCATACCCACCATGCTTGCAATCCATTCTAAAACGAGTGAAACGCGGTAGTAAGAATAATCTGCTTCATCAACGGTGGATGACAGGCGCCTTCGATCTACGGATGCAATCAGCAAATATTGGGCATTTAAACTTTATCACACCAACGATGGCAAGGCCCTGGAAGACGCCCTATATGTTCCTTTTGCGCATCGGTGGATTGCCGAAGGCACGAGAATGATGCCTGGGCATCAATTTATAGATGCAGTGAAGTTGCGTATTAACGCCCTACCGTGCCGGACGAGATCCGGACGTGGCCTCGATGGGTCCCGTGACTGCAGGGCGGGGTGCCGCTCCCATGAAACCCTGGCACACGTCCTGCAAGTATGTCACAGGACCCACGGAGCGCGGATAAAACGACACAACAACGTCGCCAAGTACGCGGCAAGAAGACTCTCGGACTTGGGTTACTTGGTTGAAGAGGAGCCAAGGTTGAGCGTTCCAGAAGGAATCCTCAAGCCTGACATTGTCGCAAGGAAAGATGCCACGACAGTCATCTTAGACGCCCAGATCGTTGGGACGGGAATCTCCGTTGGCCTGGCACACGAGCATAAGGTGCTAAAATATCGTAGAACGTGAAGAAAAACAATGTGCAAGTTTCCGGCGATGCAGAATCAAAAATAACAAAGACGGTTAAGAGCATCAGCTGTTTACTATATACATTAAAAACAAGACTTTCGTGCAGTAGGCTGCACTTCAGGTTTGAGGACCTGTTACAAGTGGTGAAGCATATATCAAAAAACCAAGTCACATGGTACAAGAGAAGAGAAAAGGGTAAGGGTGAAGAGAACTACAAACGCGATACAAATATCAACAAAAATGAAAATGAAAAACAAAACGCAATCAGTAGGAGGTGGCTCGACAAGGTCAGACAGACATACATACAGACGAGTCGGAGTTGTACGTGGAGGAAACCAGTGAACAGCACATGAATAGGCACAGCAGCCAGTTGGCACAAAAGGCTTTAGAATGCGTACGGGGAATTAGGGCTCAAGGGCGAAGGATTGAGGACACACAGCACCTTGATGGCTAAGAGCTTCCAGACTCTGGGAAAGTAACGCGGAGTTGGTGTCTTACTGATTGTGTATCATCGTGTATGATGTGAAAAATGGCAGACAAGTGATAATACAATAAATAGACTCATAGTGTAAAGGACTGTAATGGACCGCCGTACACGTTGATGCCGTGCGGCTGTAACGTTGCAAATTTCGAAATGAAAAAGGATTCTCGATTTTTGCGTTTGATGTCATTAGCGTACCCGGATTCTAAAATGGTGATAAGTATATGCGTATGCAGATCATGTCCCGGAAGATTAAAATGTAGCGATACAGGTGACTGGCGTTTATTAACAATATCTGATTTATGGCCATAAAATCTTTCACGGATGGTGTTACGTGTTTCGCCTATGTATTGTTTATTGCACAATTTGCATGTAATGAGATAGCAAACATTGAATGAGTTACAGTGAAGGGACTGCCGAATAGAGAAAACGAAACCATTAACAGTGCTACAGGTGGAGGTACATGTTGCAATAAATAAGCAAGTTTGGCAGCGGTTGCTGTTGCAAGGAGCGCAACCGGGACTCTGTTGATTATTGCGAGAGGAAGTGAGTAAGTCGCGTATGTTACGTGATCTCCGAAATGTAATAGTCGGAGCATTAGGGAAAATGTCTTTGAGATATTCATCGGCGTGGAGTATGTTTAAATGGCGTTTGAACACAGATCCTACATTACAGAGTGTGCGGTTGTAAGGTGTAATGAAAGTACATTTATTATGACTTGATGCCTTATTGGATTCACGAGAAAGCAACCTTTCCCTGTCTAGGGAGGTGGCTCTGGCTAGGGCATTGTCGATGAGATCGTCGGGATATCTACGCTCCTTGAAGTCATTGCACATGTCCTTTGCATGCTTCAAAAAATCTTGTGTATTGGAACATATGCGTTTTAAACGTGTGAGTTGTCCAAATGGAATGTTTCGCTTTTGGATATTAGGGTGATGGCTGTTGAAATGAAGGTACTGCCGTTTGTCAGTCGGCTTCTTATAGAGATCTGTGACGAGTTTACCCGACTCGAGAGAAACAGTGACGTCTAGAAAGTTGATTGAAGTACGAGAGTAGTTGCACGTGAATTTGATGGAATTGTGTCGTGAGTTAAAATGATCAAAAAATGAGAGTAGAGAGGTTTCGTCAGCTGTCCAGATGGCAAAAATATCATCAATGTATCGCAGGAATACTAATGGTGTCACTGGAAAAGACTCTAAGGCTCTTTGTTCAAAAAGGCCCATGAAGAGGTTTGCGTAATTGGGTGAAACACGGGAACCCATCGCTGCGCCCTGAACTTGGACATAATGTTTGTCGTTAAAAACAAAGTTGTTGTACTGCAAGACTAACTCAAGAAGACAGATAATGGTTTTAGTTTGAAGAAGATCAGACGGAAAGGAGGAAAGAAAAAGCTGTACAGCGTTGACACCTTCATCATGGGGAATATTTGTATATAATGACGTCACATCCATAGTTACCAGTATAGCGTTGTTGAGGTTAGGAGAACTGTTATTAATGGAATTTATTTGGGCAAGGAAGTCGTTAGTGTCCTTTACATAAGAGGGAAGTTGTGGAGGAATATGCTTGATGCAGTGATCTAAGACGAGGGATATTTTCTCAGTCGGTGTATTAACACCCGAAATTATAGGCCTGCCAGGGTGGTTAATTTTGTGCATCTTAATAAGGAGATAAAAAGAACCAGGCGTGGTGTTCTTTGGCTTAATAAAGTCTGCTATATTGCGCGGGAGAGAGTTGTCTTTGGTAAGTTCTAAGATCTTCTTGTTGATTATTTGGCAGAATAATGACGTCGGGTCGCCATCAAGAGGTCTGTAAAAAGTCTCATCATCAAGGTGTTTGTTTGCCTCATCTATGTAGGCCGATGCATTCATAACGACTATTCCGCCACCTTTGTCAGCAGGTCTAATAATGATATCTTTACGTCTCTTAAGATTCATTAAGGCCGTCCTTTCTGCTTTAGATAAGTTAAAATTATTAGCGTTGTTATCAATGACAGTTAGGCATTTAACATCGTTATAAACCGCTCTAATGTAATTGTCAATCATGGGGCTTGTTTTCGACGGGTCTGGTGTCCAGCTTGAGGGTTTCTTAAATGGTGTTATCTCTGTATGTTCACTGCCGTGGAAAAACGTCTGCAGGTGCATTCTACGACCTAAGCTCAGAAGGTCATTTAGGATTTCGAAATTGTCAGTGCTGGGAGGGGTGGGCACAAAGGTGAGACCTTTGGATAACACATTTACTTCTGCTTTGTTTAATGGTACGTTAGCGAGATTGAATACCACGTTGTTTGTGGCTGAACTGGGATATGTATGAGGTGTCAAAGCATCGCAAATATCAAGATCCTCAATCGGAGTGAGTTGAATGCCGTCGCGTTTCGCCTTCTTGGACTTAGTGCGTTGCAGGACGGAAAGTTTACGGACACAAAAAAGAGCGCAGCTCATCCAGCTCATGCTAAAATATAATAGCTCAATATAATGCATATCCATGCTCTGCTAAAATCTCATGCTCTGCATCTCATGCTCTGCTAAAATATAATAGACAAGATGTAATAGCCCAGGCCTCGGATGCTTCCCAGGAGGACACTACTGTGACTACTGCCACCTTGTCATTCAGGGGTGTCTGGTCGCACACAAGCGCCCAGGACTTACTAAAGCTAGGGTTCAGCAAGAAAGACATAACTACGATGACCGTGATCGCCATGCAGGGGAGTATTTTCGCCTACAAAGTCTTTGGCCGAATGACGTCCACAGTGTAGGCTGGTGGCTGAAGGAGACTTCGTGGACGCAGTGGACGTGGAGTACCTGGGGGGGGGGGGGGGGTATCGCTTCCCTATAAGAGAGAAGTTATTAAAAAAAATAGCTAAATGACACAAAGGACGACCAAGTATCATACCCACCATGCTTTTGTAATGCAATCCATTCTAAAACGAGTGAAACGCGGTAGTAAGAATAATCTGCTTTCGGTAGCTAAATGACACAAAGGACGACCAAGTATCATACCCACCATGCTTTTGTAATGCAATCCATTCTAAAACGAGTGAAACGCGGTAGTAAGAATAATCTGCTTTCGGTAGCTAAATGACACAAAGGACGACCAAGTATCATACCCACCATGCTTTTGTAATGCAATCCATTCTAAAACGAGTGAGAGGCGGCAGTAAGAATAATCTGCTTTCAGTAGCTAAATGACACAAAGGACGACCAAGTATCATACCCACCATGCTTTTGTAATGCAATCCATTCTAAAACGAGTGAAACGCGGTAGTAAGAATGATCTGCTTTCTTGGGGGATGAATAATTTGGGGGACGAAATCCTGGCCCATACCTCCCCGTGGTGTCCCCTGGGCCCTGTCTGACCGAGCGCTTGCGAGCGATCTGACAGGTGGCGAAACTGGTGACCAGGTGTTTATGTGGAGAAGTTGTTTTGGTGCCGTATTCTTACGGTGCCTGTTCTGTTGGCGCGAACGAAAAAGCGGACTTTTGCCTCTGCCGCCGTTGCGGTTGGTGGCCCAACAGCCAGTTGGGTCTGTGGAGCCTCTATGGTGGTGTGTGACATTTGCGCGAGGTCCTTCGGGACGGAGCGTGGGTTGCGTCAGCACGCTAGGCTATCCCATGGTGGTGCCCTTGCGGCTAATTTGTGTGTGGCTGGTGCCTCCGGCGCCCCCAGCAGTGTTAACAGTAACATTATGTGTGCTCTTTGTGGGAGGACTTTTGTCTCACTTCAGGGTCTCCGCGCACACCATAACTGGAGGCACCCCGGTGAGGACTTGGTATTACCTTCAACATCTGCTGCAGCTGTGACTTCCCCGATGTGTGCTCCGGCTGACGAAGGTGATCTGGACGTGAACGTGAGCGACGACGTGGTGCAATCTTCAACATCTGCTGCGCCTGTGACTTCCCTGATGTGTGTTCCTGTTGGTGAGCGTGATCGCCCCTCAGACGGTTCCGAGGCTCCTGATGTTCCTGTGCCTGGCTCTTCGGGTGCTTCTCCTGGCCTGTGCGGTGCGTCCGTCCATCCCTGTCTGGTGACCGGGTGTTTTCGTGTCTTCACCACCTCCCGTGGTTTTGGTCAGCATATGAGAAGAACTCACCCAGTGGAGGCGGATGCGGCGGTGGTGGAGCGGTCCCGCGCGAGATGGACACAGGAGGAGCGCCAGCTTCTGGCCTTCCGGTCCCCTCGCGGACCTTGGAGGCCATCAAGGGTCTCCTACGAACGGCGGACAATCGGGCCCGCGTGGCGGCCGCGGTGGCAACTATCCGGAGTGGGCCGAGAGTCCCCTCTGGGACTCCTTCTGTGTCCATTGGAAGTGTGGGAGCTCCAGGACCCTCTCCTCGACCGGGTTCGTTGCAGCTGCCTGGGGGTGACGCCCTGGAGTCACCTCCACCCTCTACTTCGTCAGCGGCGGCTGCCCAAGAGCCCGAGGCCTCTCTGGAAACTGCTCTTGGGGCCCCCCGGAATGACTTCTCCGAGATGACTCCCCAGGATGACTCGTTGCAGCTGACGCAGTCTGATGCGTCGGGTACGTGTGCCCTATCTCCTTCGTCCTTGGGGATCTCTTCCTCGGGGCCCGGCATCCTGCTGCCACCTGTCCAACGTCTCCGTGAGTGCCTGGAGGATGGTGTGGCCCGCCTTGGTGTCGGACCCAGACAGGCGGCCCTTCGCGCTGTGGTTGCGCGGGCTTCCCTGGGCGAGGCTTTTCTACCCAACTTGGCTGCCTTTCTCCACGACCTTCTGCCTGGTGGCCCCCGTGGGCTTGGAGGTTCTGCGCCCCAGCGTCCCATTACCCGGACTACCCGCCGTCAGCGGAGGCGGATGGAATTTGCCCAGGTCCAGGACTTATTCCGCAAGTCAAGGCGCATGTGCGCTCGTCTGCTTCTCGATGCCCCCCCGTCTCCTTTGGTTGGTGACCCAGTGGACTTCCTTAACTATTGGACTAATGTGATGGCGCCTGGTCCGCCATCGTGAGAGGAACCTCAGGAGCCATGGCTGGTTCCTGAAATGCAGCATCTGGTGTGCCCGATCACCGAGGAAGAGGTCGTCAGAGCCTACCCAAAGGACTCTTCTGCCCCGGGCCCAGATGGGGTGTCCAGTTCCGATCTTAAGGCCGTCCCCCGTGGTATCCTCACTCTCGTCCTCAACCTTTTCCTGCTGGCGGGTGATGTCCCTCACTACCTCCACGAGGCGAGGACGGTCTTCATCGCCAAAGTTCCTCAGCCTTCTGGTCCTGGGGACTACCGTCCTATAACCGTGGCTTCAGTACTTTTACGCCTGTACCATCGTGTCCTGGCCGACCGCCTACGTGACGCCTGCCCCTTCAGTGAACAGCAGAGAGCCTTCTCGGCGGTCGACGGCTGCGCTGAAAACGTTTTCCTCCTTGACACCATTATAAAGGAAGCCCGCCGTCGGTGCCGCTCGCTGTATATGGCAACGCTCGACCTTAAAAAGGCTTTTGACTCGGTGACCTTTGGGGCGGTCCTATCGGCGGCTAGGCGCTCTGGCCTCCCTGGTCTCTTGCTGGGTTACCTGGAGCGAGTGTACAGGTCGTCCACCACCTCCATCTCCGCTGGGCCATTCAAGCGCACTGTGGCCCCGACTTGTGGTGTCCGGCAGGGGGACCCGTTGAGCCCTGTGCTCTTCAACTTCGTGATAGATGGCCTCCTGCGCACTCTGCCGGCCTTCATCGGGGTCCCAGTGGGCCGGGCTACCATCAACTCTATGGCCTTCGCGGACGACCTCGTCCTCTTCGCATCGTCTGAAACCGGTCTCCAGGAGCTCCTGAATCGTTCTGTTGGTTATCTGTCGCCGAGGGGTCTTCGCTTCAACGTCAGGAAGTGCCGGTCCCTTTCTATCTTGGCCTCCGGCCATGACAAGAAAACGGTCGTCCGCCCTGTTTCCTTCACCCTGGATGGTGAGCCGCTCCCTGCGTCCCTGTCTTCCCTGGAATGGCGCTACCTGGGCGTTGCCTTCGATTCGACTGGGCATCGACCGCCTGCTACTGCCGAGGAGCTTCGCCAGCTGCTGCAGCGACTGACTCGTGCTCCACTCAAGCCTCAGCAGCGCCTGTTTCTGCTTCGGGGGTTTGTGCTGCCCAGACTGCTGCACCGCCTCGTCCTAGGAGCTGCGCCCCTGCGGCTACTCCATGAATTGGACACCCTGGTTCGGGCTGCGATTCGTCGCTGGCTACGCCTGCCCTTGGAACTGGCGGTACCCTTCTATCATGCTTCCCATAGGGACGGCGGTCTGGGGGTCCCGGCACTAGTGACGCAGATCCCGAGGATGCGACTCGCTAGACTGGAGCGGCTATCTTGTTCCTCTTGGGAGGCTGCGAGGGAGGCCCTTGGTCTTCCTGCACTGCGCTCAGAAGTCTGCTGGGCACGTAGGGCAGCCACTTGGGGCTCCAGACTGCTGCGGACGGCGGCCCAGGTTCGTGTTTTCTGGGCCAGGAGGCTTCATGCTGCGGTAGATGGCCGTGGTCTGCGGGAGGCCGCGGCTGTGCCCTCGGCTCATGGATGGGTCACTGATGGCTCCTCTCTTATCTCTGGTCGAGACTACATCGACTTCATTAAAGTGCGGGCCAACGCCATTCCAACCCGCTCCAGGGTGACGAGGGGCCGCCCGTCGGAGGACCACAACTGCAGAGCCGGGTGTTTGGCATCTGAGACCCTGGCTCACAATGTTCAACACTGTCCTTCCACCAATGGGGCACGACACCGGAGGCATGACGACGTCGCCATCTTCCTGGGCTCAGTTCTTCGCCGCCGTGGGTGGCACGTGCAGAGGGAGCGACACCTGGCAACCTCCCTTGGGATCCGGAAGCCGGACTTGGTGCTCTTTAAAGAGGATAGGATCCAGGTCGTCGACGTACAGGTGGTGGGGCCTGGGCGCTGCTTAAATACCCTCCACCGAGAGAAGTCTGCTGTGTACAATACTCTAGAGGTGACACAGCTACTCAGTGCCTCAGCCGCCCCTGGTACGCCCGTCCTCTGCTATTCTACCACCATCTCCTTCCGGGGCGTATGGTCGTCCGAGTCAGCGTCGACTCTTCTCGAACTTGGTTTAACGAAGGCCCAGTTGAAGATTGTGTCTGTGAAGGTGCTCCAAGCGACAGTGAGGGCGTGGAGGACATTCAAGAGCTCTACAGTTCGATCGTGCGGTGCCCACCTGTGTCACGCGTAGGCATTCGGGATGCTGGACTCTTTGTTGTGTTGCGCGCCTTTGCCGCCTTAGTCTGTAATTTAGTTCTCGCCTGCAGGCCCTGTATTTTGTTGGGGGACTCCTTGCCCACTCAAGGAGGAATATCTTGTTGTTTCTCTGCAATAAAGATTATAAATAGCTAAATGACACAAATTTGCTTTTCTAATGCAATCCATTCTAAAACGAGTGAAACGCGGTAGTAAGAATAATCTGCTTTCTGAGCAAACTGAGGGAGCGAACTTCGTCGGGGGAGGTAGCTGACCCCCCAGGTGCTGCGTACGAGTACGAGCAAACCAGACTGGTGAAGCCTGCTGGAGGGCAAGAGGTAGTGGTAGAGCAGACCTGAGCGGCCATTCCCCAATGGTACTCGGCGTCCGGACGAAGTCCCTGTGGCCAACTTCAGTGGCGTGTGGTCGTAACCCAGTGTCTAGGGGGCTTGGGCTAGTCTGCGTGACACGAGTACTGGGAGGTCTCGGTTCGTCCGATGTTTATGGCAGCCTCCTGTAACGGTGCCTATTGGTTTAGCCAACAAACCGGGGAAACGTTGGCCGAGGTCACGTTGGGGCCCTCGGATGAGGCCGGGAGGCGTTGCTGCCCTCCTGTAATCCAGCATATTTGGAGGCTGAGGGGCTCGAGGTATATCCTGGTGCTACCCGTTTATGGTCTGCTTTTGCCCAACTTTCCTCGCGCCCTGAAAGTCGGTGGATCCGACCCCTGACACGGACCGTCAGGCGACGGTCTCGCAGCACTCCCCCTGCCGGGAGAGAGGAAACGTGATGGCTTATGAGGTCTGTCACTGGTGTCCTTTCACGTCGCCAACGGCGGTAATCCCTGGTGGTACCTGGTGTTCGGACAAAGTTCCTATGGCTAACTTCCGTGGCGAGTGGTTGTAACCCAGCTTCCTGGGGGCGGGAACCTAGTCTGCAAGACACGAATACCGGGAGGTGTGGCGGCCTCTTGTAGCAGCAGCCGTAAGGGGTAAAACCCTGTTTCCATGTGCTGGGTTTAAGTTCACTGGGACCACTTTGTGGTGACGGGAAAGTTTTTCCGTCCCCTTCCCGGTTCCACAAGGGCCCTCAGGAGGCTAGGAGGGGTGGCATCCTTCTGTAATCCTGCCTGGAAGCTGAGGGGTGCGGGGGGCTTTGGCAACCCCCGGCGCTATCCGTCGAGTGGTGTGGTGCGAGGGCGCTAGCTGGTGGTGGGCTGAAGCCACGCACGTATCCCGGCCAGCTGGGGCCTCTCGCAGAGTCTGTCTCTGTTGGGGGGGTCTCGGCTATGTCACGGCGAGCACTGCCGGGTCATCAAGTGTGCGAAAGCGTATGGCAAGGGGTGTCTCCCGGTGGTGCTGTACTGCGAGTGGGGGCACTCCGCGCCACACAGACATAGCTAAATGACACAAAGGACGACCAAGTATCATACCCACCATGATTTTGTAATGCAATCCATTCTAAAACGAGTGAAACGCGGTAGTAAGAATAATCTGCTTTCGTAGCTAAATAACACAAAGGACGACCAGGTATCATACACACAATGCTCTTGTAAAACAATCCATTCAAAAACGAGTGGGAGTGGCAGTAAGAATAATCTGCTTTCGGTAGCTAAATTACACAGAGGCCGATCAAGTGTCATACCCACCATGCTTTTGAAATACAATCCATTCAAAAACGAGTGAGAGGCGGCAGTGAGAATAATCTGCTTTCGGTAGCTAAATGACGCAAAGGACGACCAAGTATCATACCCACGATGTTTTTGTAATACAATCCATTCAAAAACGAGTGAGAGGCGGCAGTGAGAATAATCTGCTTTCGGTAGCAAAATGACGCAAAGGACGACCAAGTATCATACCCACGATGTTTTTGTAATACAATCCATTCGAAAACGAGTGAGAGGCGGCAGTAAGAATAACCTGCTTTCAGTAGCTAAATGACACAAAGGACGACCAAGTATCATACCCACCATGCTTTTGTAATGCAATCCATTCTAAAACGAGTGAAACGCGGTAGTAAGAATAATCTGCTTGGGTTGGGCGTCTGGCCTTGGTCAGGCCCTGGCGTTATGGCAGGAACGGTTCCGCCCGGGGGGTCCCTCTCCCTATTCACTGGGTAGCGTTGCGGCTACCTGTAACCCAGTTCATTGGGGGTGAGGGTTGGGTGTCTCTCGGTAGGGGACCTGACCTGTCTGGCGTCACAAGCCGAGTGGATGCGCAATACATAGCCTCTCCCTCGGAAGTGGTCAACTCCACCTTCTCGTGGTGCAACCTGTTAACCCTTGGTCTTCGCGGGCCTCGGGGGCTAACGGAGCTCTGACCCACCCACGCTCTGCATAGGCTGCCAACCTGTGCGGAGTGAACTTCACTAGGCACGGAAATGCGAAGAAGAGTTAGAGGAAGCAGCCGCCGAGAGGCGGCCGCTCCTAGTGGTAACCCGTGCGGCGAAGAACGTTCGGGGTCCGCCGAGGATCCAGTTGTATATCCAGATGCCCACCAATGTACCTGTGGGAAGAGCTTTGGCACGGACAGAGGCCTACGTATACATGCCGGCCTGAAGAAACATGTGTTGCGACAAGTACGGCCCGGGATATCAAGAAGGAGTCAAGGATCTGAAGGCTTGCGGGCAGTAGAGGAGGAAGCTGGTGGCCCTGCTTCTGCAGGGGCAGTGGAACCTCATGTGACATCAATGAACGATCACGGATCAGAAGGCGTGCAGCGAGACGAGGGGGCCCTCGGCCCAGCCACAGTGATGGTTATTGAACCTCAAGAATTGCCTGACCAGCAATCGGATTCGTCAACTAATCAGGAACGACGACAGACTATGGAGTGGGTTTGTGGAATATGTGAGAGAGCCTTTACCACAAAAACGGGTCTGGGGTTACATCGGAAGGCCCGCCACCCTGAAGATTTTAATCAAGATGTGATAATCGAGAGGACGAGACCACGTTGGGTCCAGGAGGAAGAACATAGACTTGCATCAATCGAAGCAGCTTGGAAGAGATCTGGGAAGATTCCTCGTTTCATCAACATGGCTTTGCACGAGCGATTCCCTGAAAGAACTCTGGAGGCGATTAAGTCTCATCGCAAGGATCCTAATTACAGGGCCCTCGTTCAGCGGCTGACTGAAGAGGCTGGTGGAGGCGATACTACATCGGGACCTGAGCCTGTAATTGAACCGGAAGTCCCATCCGCCGAACCTCCAAGTCTGAGCGGAAGTGACAGTCTCCATCCCAGACATGATAGAGAATTACCCCCGTCAAGGACGGAAGTTATACGGGAGGAGATTGCGAAGATTGCGCAGCGAAGTCCACCGTCTACTTTCCAGGCGGATCGTCTGTTCGATATTGCCAATCAGGCTGTTCGTGGAGCTGATGTAAAGGGACCACTTAATGACTACTTGAGAGACGTGTTCTTCAAGGAGGATCGACGTGGAACCTCAGGGTCAACGCGACGTGCGGACCATGAAGATATCTCAAGGCGAAGTAAGAGGAAGCAGAAGAAGATCATGTATGGCAGAATGCAGGACCTTTTCAGAAGGAGGCAGGGAGTCTGTGCGAGGCGCGTCCTCGACGGTTACGGTTCGCCTGTAGTCGGGCACGTTGCCTCGTTTTTGGACTCTTGGGAGGCCATAATGACAGGAGATTCGTCTCCTGTAATTGATGAAGACAACGCACCACCATCAACCGTTGACCCGTTCTATGTGATAACCTCGCAGGATATTAAGGCAAACATGCTACCGAAGAATTCTGCAGCAGGTCCGGATAATTTCCCTGCAAGAGGACTGCATGCGGTGCCAACTACAGTCTTACGAATTCTTATGAATTTATTCATGCTAATTGGGAGCCCGCCAACAGCATTACGGTGTGCAAGGACCATTTTTGTTCCTAAGAAGATTGGAGCGGCGCTGCCGGGCGACTTTAGGCCCATTACCATAGCACCGGTGCTTATGAGACTGTTCCATAGGATTCTGGCTAAAAGAGTCATGGCGTTCGTGAATTTTGACTATCGTCAACGTGCGTTTATACCAGCTGACGGCTGTGCTGAGAATGTGTTCCTATTGAGTACGGCACTCGCTGAAAGTAGGCGACTTGGAAGGTCTCTGTACATGGCAACTATAGACATCGCCAAAGCATTCGATAGAGTGTCCAGACCAGCCATCTTGAGAGGTGTGCGGCGTGCGGGATTGGCGGACGGATTCATTGCCTACTTGAAAGACCTATATGAGGACGCCCCGACGTTATTACAAGTGCAGGGAACAAGTCGACTTGTTACACCGACAACGGGTGTTAGGCAGGGGGACCCCCTGTCCCCTGCCCTCTTTAATTTGGTGGTGAACGAATTCCTGGCCACTCTTGATTCCCGCATCGGCTTTGACATCGGGGGATGTTCCCTCGATGTTATGGCCTTTGCGGATGACCTGGTGATAATGGCTTCGACCCGAGGGGGTCTTCAGCAGCGACTTAATGAGGTTGACGAGTTCATGAGGAGAAGAGGAATGCTGATCAACGTAGCTAAGTCGGCGACGATCTCGTTGGTATCTTCAGGCAAGCAGAAGAGGATGAAGGTTGTCGAGGATGCCTCCTTCACGATCAACGGACAACTACTACCAGCAATGGGTGTAAGTTACACCTGGAAGTATCTCGGCATAACATTTAGTCCGAGTGGTAGAGCCAAGCAGTCCACTCAGGAATTGGACGAAGGATTACAGCGGATCAAGAAAGCGCCACTTAAGCCGCAGCAAAAGTTGGCGTTGTTGCGGTGGTACCTGCTTCCCCGCTTGTATCACCGGTTAGTCCTGGGTCACTGGAATACGAAATTGCTGCAGCGGATCGATGTGAACGTAAGAGCTGCGGTTCGTCAGTGGCTGCATCTCCCCCATGATGTGCCGTTAGGATTTTACCATACTTCTGTGAAGAGAGGGGGACTTGGAATCCCTTCACTGAGATGGGCGGTACCGGGCATGCTTCGACGACGACTGGCGGTCTTAAAGAGGTCGTCGTGCCCGCTGATTGCGTCCATACTCAGAACCCCTACATGGAGTCGATTTCTGGAAGAGCCGATGCTGCATCATGTCGCGGGGACCGCCTAATCAAGACAGCAGACGGAATGGACAAGGAGTGTGCCCAGCGTTTGTATGCCTCTAATGATGGGAGAGCGCTTAGAGAGGCGGAGGATGTATCATACGCCCACCGGTGGATCCAGGAAGCAACGCGAGTGATGAAAGGTGCGCAGTTTATAGATGCGGTGAAGATCCGAGCAAACGCCCTGCCATGCCTTACTAGATCGGGCAGCGGACGGGATGTGGAGAAGGTGTGCCGTGCCGGTTGCCGAAGTCAGGAAACACTTGCCCACATCTTGCAGGTGTGTCACCGCACACGTGGGGCCCGTACAAGACGCCATGATAATGTCGTGCGTTATGTGGAGAGCCGCCTGAAGGACATCGGCTGGGCGGTGGAGAGGGAGAAGAGGTGTTGTGTGCCGGAAGGAGTATTGAAACCGGACTTGGTGGCAAAAAGAGGCGACGCCATACGCATCCTGGACGCCCAAGTAGTGGGCACCGGGATTGACCTCACGGCTGCACATGCGCACAAGGTGCTCAAATATTCCAGGGACGACCTCGCGGAGGTAGTAAAGAGTGATTGCCCAGAAGCCGACCTGCAAGTAGGGAGTGTAACGATGTCCTTTAAGGGGATATGGGCGAAGGAAAGTGCAGAGCAGCTCCTGTCCATGGGCCTTCGGAGGGATGATATGAAGATGCTCTCCATCATCGGACTACAAGGTGGAGTGCGGATATACAGGATTTTTGGCCAAATGACGTCGGTGGTTGGGAGCCACCGCTGAAGAGGACCTCGTCGACTTCGTGGCGCGGAGTATTTGGGGGGGTGGTACCTCTTCCGTTGTAAAGAGGGAATTTATAAAAAAAAAATAGCTAAATGACACAAAGGACGACCAAGTATCATACCCACCATGCTTTTGTAATGCAATCCATTCTAAAACGAGTGAAACGCGGTAGTAAGAATAATCTGCTTTCGGTAGCTAAATGACACAAAGGACGACCAAGTATCATACCCACCATGCTTTTGTAATGCAATCCATTCTAAAACGAGTGAAACGCGGTAGTAAGAATAATCTGCTTTCTGGGTCCTGGGTCCTCGGAGGAGTCTGAGGGCTCGTTATAGGGCGGAGCTCTAGTTGAGCGTCGGAAACGGTCTGTCCTGGCCAACCAACCCCGCCTCCTCGTGGTAGGACCTGGGCAACGCACAGAGGCATTACGCCCTGTCCGGCTGAAGGGGCTCTGGAAGGCGAATCTCGCAGTGGGAGGTAGCTGCCCCACGATGCTGCGCACCCTATGGGTTGACCCTCACTGGGGAAGCCTCCAGGATGACGTAAGGCCGTGGTAGGGTATATACCGGAGTGGTTATTCCCCAATGGTACTCGGCGCCCGGGCAAAGTCCCTTTGGCTAACTTCTGTGGCGCGTGGTCGTAACCCAGCTTCTTGGGAGCCGGGACCTAGCCTGCGTAACACAAGTACTGGGAGGTCTCGGTTCGTCCGATGATATGGCAGCCTCCTGTAACGGTGCCTAGGATTTATCCGCAAACCGGGGAAAGGTTGGTCGAGGTCTCTTTGGGGCCCTCGGATGAGGCTGGGAGGTATTGCTACCCTCCTGTAATCCAGCACATTTGGAGGCTGAGGGGTACGGGGTATATCCTTGTGCTACCCATTTCCGGTATGCTTTTTCCACAATGGCCTGAAGTCGGAGTGGTGGTGGAACCTTTTAAAAGGCCGTCAGGCGACGTGCCTCGCAGCATCTCCCTGCCGGGAGATAGGAAACGTGATGGCTTCTTTTGGTGTTCATCACTGGTGTCCTTTCACGTCGCCAACGGCGGCAATCCCTGGTGGTACCCGATGTTCGGGCAAAGTTCCTATGGCTAACTTCCGTGGCGTGTGGTTGTAACCCAGCTTCCAGGGGGCCGGAACCTAGCCTGCAAGACACGAATACCGGGAGGTGTGGCGGCCTCTTGTAGCAGCAGCCATAGGGGTAAAACCCTGTTTCCTTTTGCTGGGTTTAAGTTCATCGGGACCGCTTTGTGGTGAGGGGAAAGTTTTTCCGCTCCCTTCCCTGTTCCACAAGGGCCCTCAGGTAGGCTAGGAGGGGTGGCGTCCTCCTGTAATCCAGCCTGGAAGCTGAGGGGTGCGGGGGGCTTTGGCAACCCCCTGCGCTATCTGTCGAGTGGTGTGGTGCGAGGGCGCTAGCCGGTGGTGGGCCGGAGCCAGGCACGTATCTCGGCCAGCTGGGGCCTCTCTCAGGGTTTATCTCTGTTGGGGGGTCTCGGCTATGTACGGCGAGCACTGCCGAGTCATCAAGTGTGCGAAAGATGGCAAGGGGTGTCCCCCGGTGGTCCTGTACTGCGAGTGGGGGCGCTCCGCGCCAGACATACATAGCTAAATGACACAAAGGACGACCAAGTATCATACCCACGATGTTTTTGTAATACAATCCATTCAAAAACGAGTGAGAGGCGGCAGTAAGAATAATCTGCTTTCAGTAGCTAAATGACACAAAGGACGACCAAGTATCATACCCACGATGTTTTTGTAATACAATCCATTCAAAAACGAGTGAGAGGCGGCAGTAAGAATAATCTGCTTTCAGTAGCTAAATGACACAAAGGACGACCAAGTATCATACCCACCATGCTTTTGTAATACAATCCATCCAAAAACGAGTGAGAGGCGGCAGTAAGAATAATCTGCTTTCAGTAGCTAAATGACACAAAGGACGACCAAGTATCATACCCACCATGCTTTTGTAATGCAATCCATTCTAAAACGAGTGAAACGCGGTAGTAAGAATAATCTGCTTTGGGTCCTCGGGTCCTCGGAGGAGTCCGAGGGCTCGTCATAGGGCAGAGCTCTAGGTGAGCATCAGAAATGGTCTGTCCTGGCACCCCAACCCCGCCTCCACGTGGTAGGACCCGGGCAACGCCTTTGGCGGCTAAAGGGGCAACTGGGGTGCGAAGCTACTGAGCGGGAGTGGCTCCCCCGCGGCCGAAAGGTTGTGCCGTGCAGTTTTCGACCGACCCTTGTTCAGACTCCCCGTCAGGTGACGGGGTCACGGCACCCCCGATGGAGGGTAAGGAAACGTCAATGGTCCGTGGGTCTGTTGTTCGAGTTCCTGCACGTCTCTAACGGTGGAGTTCCCGGCGGTACCGGTGTTCATCCGAAACCCCCCTTGGCTAAGTTCCGTGGCGGGTGTGTGTAACCCAGCTTCTTGGGAGCCGGGGGCTACGGTGCAAGACACGATGACCGGGAGGTGTGGCGGCCTCCTGTGGCAGCAGCTTTAGGGGTAAAACCCTGTAGCCTGTAGAGGAGGTGGTGTCCCTCTACATGAGTCCTGACCGGCGATGATGGAATGTCCCAGCGGGCAGATGGTCGTGGCCTCACGCTAGGACGGTGCCGGTAGAACCGCCGTGCCAGCGCCGTAGCGCGTGGCAGCAGAGGCACGTCTTCGTCATCACACACGGGCCGCCACATCACTCCCCCCCTCAGACGCGGAGCGGTGTAGAGCTGGCGGTTGAGATTCCGGGTCGATACAGGAAGAGGAGGAAGACGGGCGACACGCAGTACAGGGACGGCTGGTCTTGCGTCTTGTGATGAGTGGGCAGAAGTGGCGGGCTGAACGGTGCGGACAAGAGCTGGCCGGGAGGGTTCCAGGGGCGGGCCAAAGCGGAGAGCATGCATGTAGGCCGAAGTGATAAGAGAGTGGGGCGACAGAACCGCGACCGGTTCGTGAGCGTTGAGCTCGTAGTGTTGTCACCACGGAGAGTGCCGGGGAGGACCATCGTGAAGCACGTGGAGACCGGGAGTAAAACTCACTGTGGCCTCCGCGCGTGACCCCGGTGGAACGTTGGTCCCGGTGCCCCTTGACCGCAATTGGATGGACTGGACTGCCACTATGTTGCACAAAAGCCAGGTGGGAAGGCGAGGCGGGCAGGGTTCCTTGACCGCTGGCGTAGCAGATGCGGGTGGCGCGGTCGACAGCGGCGTACCGCGACCGGTACAGGAGCGTGATGCTCGGGAAGGTGCCGCTGGTGGTAGCCCGAGGAGTGCCATCGTGAAGCGTGTGGCGACGTGACGCAGAGTGCGAGACCATGGCGACGTGATCTGGGTAGATGGGTAAGGTGGGTAGGCCATGGTGTGGCGCGGTCGGGCGTTGCGATGAGTGGAGCCGCGGTGAATTGACGTCGTCGCCTAGCGGTTCCTCGGTAGAACGTTGCACCGTACCTTCAGAGGTGGGCTTGCAGTAATTTGGGATGGTGCTTGGCCGAATTATGCCGAACATGGTGTTCGTTGTTCGGGTCACCAAATGTAGAGGAGGTGGTGTCCCTCTACATGAGTCCTGACCGGCGATGATGGAATGTCCCAGCGGGCAGATGGTCGTGGCCTCACGCTAGGACGGTGCCGGTAGGACCGCCGTGCCAGCGCCGTAGCGCGTGGCAGCAGAGGCACGTCTTCGTCATCACACACGGGCCGCCACAAGCCCATTTATGGGTGCTGGGTCGCAGTTCATCAGGATCTCGCAGGGGAGAGACGCAGAATTAGCCTACTATGTCTCGATCCATGGTCCCTCAGGGCGGCTAGGAGGTGTAGCGGCCTCCTGTATCCAGCTTTTGAAGGCAGAGGGGTACGGGGAGGTGTGGCGACCTCTCGGTGCGACCCATTGAGTGGAGTGGTGTATGGGGCTGGTACGGACTCAGGCCAGGACTCAGGACGTCTCTCGGAAGAGCTGGGTCCTCTCTCGGAGTTGTCTCCTATGAGGGGTCCCGGCTATGTCAGGCGAGCACTGCCGAGAACATCAAGTGTGCGAATGATGGCAAGGGGTGTCCCCCGGTGGTCCTGTGCTGCGAGTGGGCGCGCTCCGCGCCAAACAGACATAGCTAAATGACACAAAGGACGACCAAGTATCATACCCACCAGGCTTTTGAAATACAATCCATTCAAAAACGAGTGAGAGGCGGCAGTGAGAATAATCTGCTTTCGGTAGCTAAATGACGCAAAGGACGACCAAGTATCATACCCACCATGCTTTTGTAATACAATCCATTCAAAAACGAGTGAGAGGCGGCAGTAAGAATAATCTGCTTTTAGTAGCTAAATGACACAAAGGACGACCAAGTATCATACCCACCAGGCTTTTGAAATACAATCCATTCAAAAACGAGTGAGAGGCGGCAGTAAGAATAATCTGCTTTAGTAGCTAAATGACACAAAGGACGACCAAGTATCATACCCACCAGGCTTTTGAAATACAATCCATTCAAAAACGAGTGAGAGGCGGCAGTGAGAATAATCTGCTTTCGGTAGCTAAATGACGCAAAGGACGACCAAGTATCATACCCACCATGCTTTTGTAATACAATCCATTCAAAAACGAGTGAGAGGCGGCAGTAAGAATAATCTGCTTTTAGTAGCTAAATGACACAAAGGACGACCAAGTATCATACCCACCAGGCTTTTGAAATACAATCCATTCAAAAACGAGTGAGAGGCGGCAGTAAGAATAATCTGCTTTAGTAGCTAAATGACGCAAAGGACGACCAAGTATCATACCCACCATGCTTTTGTAATACAATCCATTCAAAAACGAGTGAGAGGCGGCAGTAAGAATAATCTGCTTTTAGTAGCTAAATGACACAAAGGACGACCAAGTATCATACCCACCAGGCTTTTGAAATACAATCCATTCAAAAACGAGTGAGAGGCGGCAGTGAGAATAATCTGCTTTCGGTAGCTAAATGACGCAAAGGACGACCAAGTATCATACCCACCATGCTTTTGTAATACAATCCATTCAAAAACGAGTGAGAGGCGGCAGTAAGAATAATCTGCTTTAGTAGCTAAATGACGCAAAGGACGACCAAGTATCATACCCACCATGCTTTTGTAATACAATCCATTCAAAAACGAGTGAGAGGCGGCAGTAAGAATAATCTGCTTTAGTAGCTAAATGACACAAAGGACGACCAAGTATCATACCCACCAGGCTTTTGTAATACAATCCATTCAAAAACGAGTGAGAGGCGGCAGTAAGAATAATCTGCTTTAGTAGCTAAATGACACAAAGGACGACCAAGTATCATACCCACCAGGCTTTTGTAATACAATCCATTCAAAAACGAGTGAGAGGCGGCAGTAAGAATAATCTGCTTTTAGTAGCTAAATGACGCAAAGGACGACCAAGTATCATACCCACCAGGCTTTTGTAATACAATCCATTCAAAAACGAGTGAGAGGCGGCAGTAAGAATAATCTGCTTTCAGTAGCTAAATGACACAAAGGACGACCAAGTATCATACCCACCAGGCTTTTGAAATACAATCCATTCAAAAACGAGTGAGAGGCGGCAGTAAGAATAATCTGCTTTTAGTAGCTAAATGACACAAAGGACGACCAAGTATCATACCCACCAGGCTTTTGTAATACAATCCATTCAAAAACGAGTGAGAGGCGGCAGTAAGAATAATCTGCTTTAGTAGCTAAATGACACAAAGGACGACCAAGTATCATACCCACCAGGCTTTTGTAATACAATCCATTCAAAAACGAGTGAGAGGCGGCAGTAAGAATAATCTGCTTTTAGTAGCTAAATGACACAAAGGACGACCAAGTATCATACCCACCAGGCTTTTGTAATACAATCCATTCAAAAACGAGTGAGAGGCGGCAGTAAGAATAATCTGCTTTAGTAGCTAAATGACACAAAGGACGACCAAGTATCATACCCACCAGGCTTTTGAAATACAATCCATTCAAAAACGAGTGAGAGGCGGCAGTAAGAATAATCTGCTTTCAGTAGCTAAATGACGCAAAGGACGACCAAGTATCATACCCACCAGGCTTTTGTAATACAATCCATTCAAAAACGAGTGAGAGGCGGCAGTAAGAATAATCTGCTTTCAGTAGCTAAATGACACAAAGGACGACCAAGTATCATACCCACCAGGCTTTTGTAATACAATCCATTCAAAAACGAGTGAGAGGCGGCAGTGAGAATAATCTGCTTTCAGTAGCTAAATGACGCAAAGGACGACCAAGTATCATACCCACCAGGCTTTTGTAATACAATCCATTCAAAAACGAGTGAGAGGCGGCAGTAAGAATAATCTGCTTTAGTAGCTAAATGACACAAAGGACGACCAAGTATCATACCCACCAGGCTTTTGTAATACAATCCATTCAAAAACGAGTGAGAGGCGGCAGTAAGAATAATCTGCTTTAGTAGCTAAATGACACAAAGGACGACCAAGTATCATACCCACCAGGCTTTTGTAATACAATCCATTCAAAAACGAGTGAGAGGCGGCAGTAAGAATAATCTGCTTTTAGTAGCTAAATGACACAAAGGACGACCAAGTATCATACCCACCAGGCTTTTGTAATACAATCCATTCAAAAACGAGTGAGAGGCGGCAGTAAGAATAATCTGCTTTAGTAGCTAAATGACACAAAGGACGACCAAGTATCATACCCACCAGGCTTTTGTAATACAATCCATTCAAAAACGAGTGAGAGGCGGCAGTAAGAATAATCTGCTTTTAGTAGCTAAATGACACAAAGGACGACCAAGTATCATACCCACCAGGCTTTTGTAATAC